>NC_048309.1:31126903-31156657 GCF_013100865.1 Trachemys scripta elegans
AGGGGGCTGTCAGGGGGTGGGGGTGTGGATAAGGGTTGGGGCAGTCAGGGGACGGGTAGGGGGTAGGGTCCTAGGGGGCCAGTTAGGATGTGGGGAAGGTCTCAGGAGGGGGCAGTCAGGGGACAAGAGGCAGGGAGGCTTAGGGAGGGGGTGGAGTCCTGGGGGGCAGTCAGGGGACAAGGAGTGGGGGGGAGGGTTGGGGGTTCTGAGGGGGCAGGAAGTGGGAGGGAGTGGAAGGGGCAGGGGCAGGGCTAGGACAGGACGGGGGCGGGGCTAGGACAGGGGCGGGGCTAGGGCGGGGCTCCTCCCGTCTTCTTTTTTGATTGTTGAAATATGGTAACCCTAGATTTCTGCACTGGGGCTGGCCTGCAGAGATCACACAACAGTGCGGGATATGTATCGACCATGCGCCCACAATACCACATACTGCTGTTAGGGAGACTGTGGTCGCTAGGAAGGTCAGCTGAAACCCCAACTGTAGCTTGTGGGTAGATAATGGGGTGTAGTAGAACTCCTGAAGAATGAGTGGTCAGGAGAGGTTCCTCAGGCCCAGCTGTGCTCCTCTGGGTCTCAGCTTCCCCTGGCTGGGAGCTGTACAGGGCAGGGCACAGTGGGGACTCTGCACATGGCTCGGCAGGATTTGGGGTCACAAGGAATGAAAATAAACAAACACCCCCAAAAGGCTTTCCCCACCAGTGGATTGTGGGGTCTCTCCCCAACTGGCTGGGCCTGGCCCTGCCACACAGCTGGAGTTCAGGCTCTCCCTTGTACAGAGTCCAAGTCAAGCAAGTGCCAGCCGGAGGGGACGGACACTCCTTGGGGTGGGCTCAGCTGGGACTCTTCCCATTCTCTGGCAGAACTGTCCCTGCTCTCAGATCTGAAGCAGTCAGTCCATGGGCTACTGTTTCACCTTTCTATTTCTGGCACCATCTTCCTCCTGCTCTTCTCAAGCTTCCCACACCTGCTATGCTGAAACCTGAGCCTCTCCTTCCTAGGACAGCCTGACAAGCTAGAACAGATGCAACCTAACACAGCCCCCACTCTCACCCTCCCTTGGGGGCAGAGGAACAGCCCAGCAGGGCTTGGGTTGGAGAGCTGTGCACAATCACAGATAACTCTAGCCGCTTGTTTCACCCCGGGAGTGCCTCACTCTTTCCCACAGGATAACTGTGCTGGCAAGAAGCCGACTTTGATTTTGAAGACACTGGTGTCTATCTTCTCTCTCATGAACCCATCACCAGGTCTGAGCTTGAACATGGGTGGTGACTTCATGAAGGCAGCGAAGGAACAATGATGGAGACAGAAATTCCACTACCCTTCCCCATTCTCTGGGCTGGGTGTAACACGTCTTCCCCAAGCTGGGGTGACAGCTTGCCTAACCCTCCAAGTGGCAACAGGAACCTTTCGATTCCCATTAACAGCCACATGTTCAGGACTCTGCGGCCCCCTCATTCCCTGTAACTAAGGAACCTTTGCCTTCAGAATCAGTTACCCTTGAAAGGATAAAGTGGTTTCTACTTTGCTTTGCCAATCAATCTGCACCTCTGTTGTTGTGATTCAGGGCGCTGGAGTGGCTGCATTGCTCACTCGTGCTGACACAGCAGAGGCATGTACTGTTTGCTGAGTGGAGCGTTGTGCTGGAAAAGGAGAAATCACGTCGTCTTTTGGGGTATGTCTTCACAGCCCGCGGCAGCGAGCCTCCCAGCCCGGGCCTACAGACTCAGGCTTGCACTGCCGCGCTACTAATGCCCGTGTAGACGCTGCAGCTCGGGCTCTGAACCCACCCCCTCCCTAGGCTTCAGAGCTGAGCTGCAACATCTACACTGCTATTTACAGGGCGGTAGTGCAAGCCCAAGTCTGTCAGCCCGGCTCAGAGACTAGCTGCCATTTGCTGTGTAGACACACCTCAAGGGTTAGCAAAGCCCTAGGCACCTGCTCTCAGAGACGGAGAACACACCCCGCCTGGCACAGCTGGGGACCCTGCTTTGGAGGCAGGGCTTGGGTAGCGCTGGGAAGGAGGGGGAGAAAACACAAGGGGCCAGAGTGCGTGATCAAACAGTGCCTTCCCCAGAAGGCCTCTGGGAAACACAGCAGCATCCCCACCTGAATGACCAGCTGCCAATTCCTGCCAGCCACTCCGCCCCAAAACATCATCCGGGTAGCAAAGGGCCATCTCCAGAACGGGCCGCTGACCCTGGCGGGAGAAGAAAGCAGCACAAGGGGCCAGCGAAGGGAGAGACTCTTCTCAGCACGGGCATTGGGAGAGCAGGTGACAACTTGAAGTATAAACAGAACCAGAGTGTGTTTCAACTTTGTTCCCACCTTAGCTTTTAACCCAGTTAGGACATGGGCCAGCCCCAACTGTGCTGAATGGCCAGGCTGGATCCCTACCTACCCGGCACGGCAGATGTTATAACATAGAACACACAAAGAATTGTTTCCTAGTGGAAAAACAGACAGAGCATGAAACAGACAAAGGACAGAGTAATTCTCCTCGCCACAGGAACTGTGGGGTGAGGTTCTTTGGCTTGGCTTATACGAGAGATCAGACTAGGGGACCCCAATAGTCCCTTCTAGCCCATCTATGAAGAGAGACGAGCAGACAAGAAAGGGAAGAAAACTGTCTAGTGGAGGGGGCAGGAGAGAAAGCCAACCAACCATCTGCATTGTTTCTAAAGAAAAATGCCTCATTGTCTTGGGTGCAAATACTTATGAATATGCCACGTTACAACCAATATTGTATCTGATTTCTCTTGATAGGGCTCCAGGACCATGTTCTGCCTCAGGAGGAGGGAGAACACGTTTGTGTCTGTGTCTGCGGGGAAACACGCAGGCAACGGAAAGCAGGCGGGTTTGGTACACTCTTACTATTGGAATAGATGCCCAGGCAGGCTCCCCCAGTGTGGAATGCCAGGGCAATGTCAGCTGGGCACTTGCTGCTTCTGGCAGCAGTACTGGGTTTGGAAATACTTGACTAGCAAGTTACTCCTGGAATGTCCGACGTTTGCAGGGGAATTACTCCCAGCCACTGGAACCACGGCCTGTCTGCTCCTGCCTGGCGAGCTCCAGTCCTGGGCACGCACCGAAAGGTCTGGAAGGTACGTGCCCATGTGCAGTGGAGTCCTGGGCGACTCCCCCTACAGGACACTGGCCTTCACAGGTGAATTTGCTTTGCAGAACAATTTTGAAAGACAGACCGGGCAATAGTTGTGTTGACTGTACTGCTCCCCGTCCCGCTCAGCTGCCTGCCCTAGTCTGGAAGAGCCCCATAAGCTGCTGCCACAGGGTATGACCAGGATGGAGTGGGCAGAAGAAGCACTTCATCGCTTGTCAAGGGCACAAATAAGTAAGAACCCGAATACATCCCTCTCCCAGAACCAGGCTGCCTGATACAGAGAGAGGTCATGATGCCAGCTTACGGTCCTTTCACGGCTCAGTGTGGGAGAGCCTGCTCCCTGGACTTTGTGCTGTGCCTCTTTTTGCCTTTACAAAGGGCTGGGATGTGCTGTGCTCTGCAGAGATAGCCCTTTAACTGGCTGGATTCCCTTGGCAGAGCTGTGTGAGTGACGCATCAGCAGAGCCACAGGCCAACAGTAGAGACGTGGCCAGTTCCGGAGTAATCTACAGCACAGGAGAGCAAGTCCCTTTTCCAGGGCGCTTTGGACCCCCAAGTTCTGCTCATTCTGATACACGTGCTCGTGCCCAGCCACCATGAGACTCAACACTGCTGCAGTCAGGAGGCGAGGGGTGGCCAGGCGCCCATGCTGCTCCCTGCATGCCAGGGGAGCTGGAATTGGGGGTGCAGCCTGGACTGGGAGACTCGGGCACACGCTTTGTGCATGCTGCTGGTAACTTCCTGTCTGAGTGGCTCAAAGGCCAGCAGTCACTCAGGAGGGCAGTGTCAGAGCACTCCAGAAACTCTCTCCATCAGGGGGACATGCAGAGGGAAGCAGTGGAAAATCCCTGAACCCAGCCCTGGCTCCCCCCAATCAGAGTTTCAGGTCTTTCCCACTCTTGTCCCAGAGGATTCAGGGGAGCCATGGTAGCACGAGAGCCATTTCCTAAGCTGCGCCGATGTAATGAAACAGATGGAGAAAGTGCAGTCCCACAGGAGCCAGACACTCCACAGCAGCAGCAAATGGGAAAAGTAGAGAGGTCTAGCTGGCCCCTTGCCTCCAACTGGCCCTCTGAAAATGGAAGGCAAGCTAGGGGCCATGCCCAGTCCTCTAGCCCCAGAGCCTGCTGTGAGTGGGGGAGGAAGGTGATGGGACAGCTCGCCAGGCAGAGCACAGCACACACCACAGTGTTGTGGAGGCAGAGATGTGCAGACGTGCGATCTCAGAGTCTCCAGCTTTAGGGCCCATTGATTTCAACCCACAATCTAGTCAGGGCACATTAGGAGTTTTGCCCCAAGAAATATGGTTTTAGGCAACACTACGAACGAGTCTAGCATACAGCAGGCTGTTCACTAGGACCCCTGGCAGCTGCACTGCCAGACTCCACCAGACATGCACTGGCTCAGAGAAAACTCGCTTGCCAGGGGGATTTGCGCCATGATTTTGCAGGGAAAAGAGTCTGAGGCACCTTGGACCCATCTTTCCTTCTTCCCTGCAACTCCTGCCGCACAGCACTACCCCAACATGCTAGATGCCAGTCACACAGGCAGGAGGACATCGCCTGCCCCAAAGAGCCAGCCATGAAGGAAGACTGGCTCACAACAAGGGCGACTGTGTTCAGCTATTGTAAATGGTAACGACACTGGGCTGGGAGCCAGGAGACCTGGGTTCGGTTCCCAGCTCCGCCCCAGACTTCCTGGGGGACTTTGATCAAGTCACTTGTCCCTCTGGGCTGCAGCTTCACAAGCTGTGAATCCCCTTGGGAATTTACACTGCCCATATCTCCACACTACCTGAGCACTGTGCACAACAGCAATGCGAGCCCAGGTGAAGGCCTCCTGGGGAGTCTCCTGACCTCCCTCCCAGGGCTTCAGCGTGCGTGGAGCACCCCTTGCACAAGGTGGGGGAGACGTGCCCGGGTCGACAGCAGGGCTGGGGGAGTGGGAAAGCAGGGACAACAGCTGGCAAAATCCCAACAAGAAACACACTTGCTTGTTGTCAGACCAGTTCCTCGGAGTAAAAACAAAGCCTCTTAGCCAAACACACTAGCATCCAGTTATTGTTCCTTGGCTGATGTGTGCAAGTGACCGTGAGCTCTGCCCCAGCTCCATGGCAGTCACACCCCTCACGGCAGCCCCGCTAGGCTGGCAGAGAGAAAGGGCTGGGGCAGGGTGACAGGAAAGGAACCCGCCAGCCCAAGACCCCGGTGCAGTCCAAGAGGCTCTGCCCCCAAAGGTTTAGTCTCCCGCCTGTTACCCTCTACCTAAGGAGCTGGTAGCCTGTGTCTGTGGCTCGGTAGCTCGGCCTTTCCTGGCAGCCTCTCCACTATGCAGCCCCAGCTGTCCAGCAAGGGGGAGCGAATGATTCATCCCGAGTTCACCCTTAGATCTAATCCCGGCATTTCACCCCGATCGCAGCACACTGAACGCAGCCTGTCATCTAGCCGGCTCTCCCCAGTGGGGAACCCAACCCCTAGCACAGGGCATGGTGACCAGCCAGCCAGCCCAGCTTCCCAGGCTGCGTCCTCAGTCCCCGAGTCCACACCCAGCAGCCGGTGCCTGCAGGGCAGAGAGCTGCACAGCAGTTACGCAGGAGAAAGTTGTAGGCAGTACAAAGCCTTCCCTACCTTCCAGGGTCTGGCCTCTTCTCTGCACTGCTCTGCCCCTTGCTCTTCTCCACCTCCTGCAGCAGGGCCGTTTGAACTGGGGTGTTTCTCCCATCACTGCTTGTGCTGTCTGTGTGCTGAGGCCCCCTGCAGTCAGACTGGGACCTGCGTTTCATGGCCTGGAGCTGTGCCAGTGGCACAATGTCACAGCCCTGTGGCCGGTGCCATACGGTTTGCTGGGTGATGGCGTTGTAGTAATAGAAGCGATTGTTGTTCTGGTCAAAGAGCTCCCACCACTGCTTCTGGTCCGACTGGCGAACTCTCAGGTTGGGAGGTGGCTCCCAGCCACACTCACCGGTGGCCAAGTTGACATACATTCGCTCCCGAGAGCGGGGCTCGATGATCTCCACCCAATCCGAGCTGCAACAGCAAAGAAAGGCACAGTCAGTCTGGGCGGGGGGCACAAGGCAACCCGAATACCCTGCAGGCACGCAACCAGCTGCCTGTCAGTCCCTGGGCCAGGACTCGGGGTAGAAACAGGCAACCAGGCTCTGGATCACTGTTACAGTGACCTCTGTGAAGGGGGAGCTATATTGGGCTGACACCTTTTTGGTGGAAGGAGGCCTACACAGCGTTTCACATCCTGCTTATTGTTTGGACCCACAGGACAATAAAGTCCAGGCTGTGTGTTCAGCTGGAGGAGCATGGGAGGTGTCAGGTTGTTACAGTCGCTCCAGAGCCACAGGCAAAGGGAGGCAGCTATTCAATCCTTAACAAAGATACCTCTTTCCAAGACAGCAGTTAGTCACTGACACAGGTTCAACATGACCCCAGGTTTTAAACAGTGTGACCAAAACCCCCTTTCCCACTTAGCTCCGCATTCCCTTGATTAGCCATTTGTTTCATACACACTAGTTCTCCAGTCACTATGAAGCCCTCTGTCCTCAAGAGGGTCTGATTTCTAGTGTAACAGCACAAGAAGAAAAACCTCTTTGTTTTCAGCCTGGTCTTCCAGGCGCTATCAGAAAACAGCAGAGAAGGGCACATGCCCTTTCAACAAAGGGTCTAATAGCTCAGGCTGCCTTTCTGCTGAGTCGGTGAGGATCACGCAGAGGGGTTGCAACAAGCCAAAACGGCAATGGCAAGGCAGAGGACCCAGAGGCTGGGGGCATTCACGTCTGAGTGCCAGGAAATACCAAGCCATGGCTCTCACATGCATAAACAAAGGCTCCAGGTGTGACCCAAGTGTTGCTGCTTTGTCAGGGAACCTGCAGCCACCACACATTGCACAGCTGCAGGAAATCGGGCCTCAGGACCGGCCTTGCACACAAGACTGGCACCTGCCTAAAGGTGTGAATTACAAGCTATGTTGTTCAGTGCAGATTTGGGTAAATAGAATGCTGCTATTTCAGATTCAAAGTGCCTTATTTTGATTTAACTGAAGTGGGATTTTAGACATTGAAGTTAATGGGGGAATTGGGTGTTCTGCACTTGGCCATTCATTTAAGTGCCTAACTTTAGGGTCCTGTTTCTGAAAGTCTTGGCCTTCATCCCCATGCAGTTTGACCAAGGGGTCTGCAGTCTGCCCGTCTCGGAGGCCTCTCAGAAACTGTACTGAATTAAAAGCACAAACTGCTCAGACACGGCACTTGGTTCACTTTTATCTGAACAAAGGGCTGCAAGAACTCTCCCCTGCACAGGTGAGTCAGGAAGGAGCAGGCTGGATCTGGGCAGGCCAGCCCATAAGAAAACTCTGGAGAAAGGTGACTTCAGGTCACTTCTTTCATGGGAAGGAGCTGGAAAGACTTTCCTGGAGAAGGTACAGAAACAGAACCAGTGGTGGTGTGCTGGTAACAAGCATGGCTGACGGTGTGCTCAGAGTCAGGGCCGGCTTTAGGCCGATTCAGCCGATTCGGCTGAATTGGGCCCCGCGCCAAGAGGGCCCCGCGCTGCAGCTATCAACCCCGCCCCGCCCCCAGCTCACTTCCCCGGCCCCTCCTCCCCTCCCCTGCACGCCCCGCCCCCTCCCCTGCTTCCCGCGAATCAGAGATTCGCGGGAAGTCTGAGACGAAGCAGGGGCGGGCGGGCCGGCAGCACGAGGTAAGCTGGGGTGGGGGCAGGAGAAGGGCTCCGGGGAGGCGCGCCCATCCCGCAGGCCCCAGCGGCTCTGGCCCGGCTTGGCTCCAGCCCGGCCCAGTCCCCGCGGCTCAGGGCCCCCCGCCCCCCCCCCCGCCCCGCGCCGCTCGGCCCCCCCCCCCCCCCCCGGCGCGGCTTCCGCGGCGCGGCTGGGATCCCCCACCACCACCCCTGGCGCGGCTTCCGCGGCGCGGCTGGGATCCCACCCCCGGTGCGGCCCCCCCGCGGCGCGGCTGGGATCCCCCCCCACCCCCGGCGCGGCTCGGGTCCCCCCGGCCCCCCCGCGGCGCGGCTCGGGTCCTGGGGGCGGGGCTTGCAGCAAGCCCCGCCCCCAGGAATCGGGCCCCGCTCTTGGTAAAGCCGGCCCTGCTCAGAGTACAGCACAGTAGCAGGTGCCCAAGGCCGTCCCGCAGGGGTCTCACTTACAAGGGTCTCTCTGAAGGTTTGGCCTGCTAGGGAAGCCAAGGAGCTGGAGGAGTTTCCCTGCAGGGAGGAGAAGACACAAGCCCTACAGAAGTGAGATACCGTGCGCCACTAGAATGCACAGGGCAAGCAGGACAACTCAAAAGCTCAGCTGATCACAGAGAGCGGAACTAACAACCCATCCGCGATGAGCTCTCTGCCTGGGCCCTGGGCCAGTACAATAGTAAATAGCCCGGCCAAACGCCCAACAAACGAGCATATTGGGAAAGACATAGTACACCCAACACTAGGCCCAGTATTAGGCCTGGGTAATGGGCAGAGGCCAGGAATGCTATAGCAACGCTAGACTACATCTGCAGATTGTTCCCTAACATCTGCATTCATCTGCAGGGGCTTAGCCTCACTTGATGGCTCTTCCTGGGAGGAGTTTTAAGAGCCCAGCTCTTTGATATTAAAGTCACTGTAAGGCATTAGGCTGGTCAGTCAGGTGATATTAATTAGCCACTGGGGGTAACTGGGCCAAACGATTCAGAAAACCCACCAACTCCTTCACAGGTCCCATGCTTGGGCACTGGCAGTTGTTTTACCTCCCTTTCCAATTAACACCTCCCCCCAGCATTCAAGGCAATTCTCACTTCTGTTAATCCAGGTAAGGATAGCACAGGTGGGCCTGGGAGTGAGAGCCTCTTGGTTTGGAGATGAAGACCAAGCACAAAAATCCCCTGGTGCCTGTACCGCGGTCATGGTGCGGCACAATTACATACTGACAAGGGCACATTCACAGAGCACAAACTAAATCAGCCCCCACACAGCTCACCACCAAGTTGCAGATTAACTCTTTCATGTGTGTTCTAAATTGTAAAATGCCCCCATTGCAGGTGGTCCTGGGCACTGTAACCTGTGTTAAAACACTGCCAAAAGCCAAGCCAGAGCTGACAAGAGTGGACTTTGTATATAAAATCCCTTCCTCATGCCTTTGGGCCAGAGAAGAGAGAAGGGTAATTAACTAGGGCCAGTCCGACCCACAGGAACAGCACATCCTAGCAGAGGGCCCGCCACACAGAATATTCTGATCTCAGATCCCAACAGTTTATATCTAGAGGGCAACAGCCAGCTTCGCTGCTGAGGCAGAACATGAGAGGGATGCAGCCTCTTGGACAGCCAGGATCCAAACCACACTGGGCTTTAAATACTGACAGCAGCTCCTTGAATGGCACCTGGAAGGGACCAAGAACCCACTCGTGTACCAGGCTCTTTATGGCCATTCCCGATCAGCTGTTGGAGCTTCTGACTGGTCTTCACATGTAGCCCCATGGAGAGCATATTGCAACCTCCAGCCTGGATCATGGCTAGGCCCTATGGAACTGAAGCAAGGCCCATGCCAGAGAGAAATGGTCACAATCACCAAGGCCAAAGCCACTTAGAAAGAGTCAGAAATTATCATGGAAACAAAAAGAAGGGGCCCAAATTGCCAACCACTTTGAGGGCAGCTGGCCCATCCCCACCAAACTCTAGCGTGTCCCCAATCACCCAGTATCACGTCCACCTACCAAGAAAGCCCAGGCAGCTTGTTTTCATTCACGTCACTGTCCCAGGTCCCAGGAGAGACACAAAGCTGTGTGACATCAAAGCCCTCGGGGCACCACAGCCCACCCACCCCCACTCCCCACTCTGCTGGCCTCCCATACAGATCAGTTCGGAAATGGGGAGCCAGGGGTCCAGCAGGAAGCGAGTAGCCTTCCACTCACCTGCAAGGCCACTTCTTCATCCAGAGGCGGGGGTGTTCGCATCATTTATAAACACCAAAGTAGAATTAAGGATACTCCAGACGGGCATCCGAGGCTGACCCACTAGCCCCAGTATTCACCCCAAACTTAGCGTGCACGTGCCCCTCCCTCCACCCCCGCAGGGAGAAGCATAATGCTCAGCCCACGTGACCACCATACACATTGCCAGGGCAAGTCACCACCTGAGCGCCTCTCCACTGACAAAGCTAAATACTCCCGGTAAGCTGGCGTTTGCTCTCAAATGGCCCTCAGCAAAACCTGCAATTGGCTCTCAGCCAGCTGTCGGAACTCACGCCGAGCCTGGATCTCTCGCAAGGTGCAGGCTGCAGAAGGGAGTCTCAGGTTATTTTAATCCTAGTTACTGACTAATTCAAATGTGTACCTTAATACCGAGAGGAGGGGACACTGCTGGGGTGTGTTTCACTAGAGCACTCTGTCCTTTCTCCACACCCGCGGAGAAGATCTCTGTCCTTTCAGCCTGCATGTGATCTCAACAGCAGCAATCTGAACAGACTGGGGGGTGGTGTGGGCATCAGGAATGCCAGCCAGGAGGCCGCTGCAGGACTTAAACGGGGAACGGGGAGGGCCTAGCAAGATATAGCTATGTGGACAGAAAGAAAAGGCTAGATCTCAAAGATGTTATGGAAGCAGCAGCAAAGTGTGAACACAGCCCAGACATGAGGGCGAGAGAGATGGAGGAGCCAAGTTATGGGCATGAGTGACAGGGTAGTGTTGTCAGCAGTGATAAAGAGACAGGGGAGTAAAGCAGTCAGCGGTTCCATTTCAGCCAGGCCAAGCTTAAAGCTGACCAAGAGAGATTCAAGAGGAGCTGTCGAGACAGGTTGAGGGGGAAGAACTGCATTGAGAGACACGGGACAAGAATGGAGATATATTTTGTGGGAGAGGGCGGGGGGGATGTGGTCACTTGGGCCAGTGGAGGGTCTAGAAGAGGAGAGTTAGGCCAGCAGTGCAGAATAAGTGACTCGCATCATGGCTCAGCAAGGGAAGGGAGAGGGAGTTTCACAGTGTTTACATACACCAGAAAAATGGCAAAGTCCCCTGTTGCATGATCAAACTATTAATTCAGCAGCATTGTACTCAAGATCCCTTCTGCCAGCAGCAGTTTGCAAGAATTCAGCTCTGAAACAAGAGGAGGAGTACTTGTGGCACCGTAGAGACTAACAAATTTATTTGAGCATAAGCTTTCGTGGGCTAAAACCCACTTCATCGGATGCATGCAGTGGAAAATACAGTAGGAAGATATATATACACAGAGAACATGAAACAATGGGTGTTACCATTCACACTATAACGAGAGTGATCAGTTGAGGTGAGCTATTACCAGCAAGAGAGGGGAAAAAAAACTTTTTGTAGTGGTAATCAAAATGGCACATTTCCAGCAGTTGACAAGAAGGTGTGAGGAACCGTGTGTGTGTGTGGGGGGGAATAAACATGGGGTTCCTCACACCTTCTTGTCAACTGCTAGAAATGGGCCATTTTGATTACCACTACAAAAAGTTTTTTTTTTCTCTCCTGCTGGTAATAGCTCACCTTAACTGATCACTCTCGTTACAGTGTGTATGGTAACACCCATTTTTTCATGTTCTCTGTGTATATATTATCTTCCTACTGTATTTTCCACTGCATGCATCCGATGAAGTGGGTTTTAGCCCACGAAAGCTTATGCTCAAATAAATTTGTTAGTCTCTAAGGTGCCACAAGTACTCCTGTTCTTTTTGCGGATACAGAGTTACACGCTGCTACTCTGAAGTTCTGAAACAAAGGGCTCTGGAAGTGTAGCTATTTCTCAGGACAGAGGGAAGGCAGGAAGTAAGTATTGAAAGCAACTTCACAACCCCTTCTAATGGCACCAATCTCTGGCTGTGTTTGTGTTGCTGCTGACTATAGTCTGCTGCTCCTAGTGTTTACTTTTACCTTTGTGTGCAAAGGCAAATTAACCTGAGATTTGGGCTTATGACCTCTTTGTTCTGGTAAATATCTGGAAGCTGTAAATTGCCAGGCTGCAATGAAACAAAGGGACATTCAGATCACTCTGTACCACACTCCACTTCAATTACTCTTATGTGTAAAGAAAGAGTCAAAACAACAAAAGAAAAAAGAGAGAGAGGGAGGCAGCACATTCCTAGAGAGAAGCCAGCACTGGGCTGACACAATCCAAGTTTGAACATCAGATCAGGAACTCTGCAAAGCTGTGCTAAACCCAGGATCTTAGACAGATAACATCCCAGCTTGGAGTGTCCGGCTGAACATAAAATAATCACAAACCAGCCTTATCAGGTCAAAGCAAAGTGCCCCTGGCCGTAATGTGAATGTGAGGGGACAAGAAGGAATCAGCATGAAGGTTAGAGAACAGCCTGCATCATAAAGTTCAGATCCAGATCCCAACTCAGACAAAGTTCTGTTCCAGGGTTTTACTTCTGCCTATTGTAGGGTACAGAGTCTAGTCACAAAGTCTGGATTTACTTCTGCATTTCCCCAAGGGTGAAAAAGTATGGATCCATGGTTTTAGTTCAGGCTAGGGTGACCATACAGCAACTGAAAAATCGGAACAGGGGGTGGGGGGCAATAGGCACCCATATAAGACAAAGCCCAAAATATCGGGATTGTCCCTATAAAATCGGCCCTAGGTCAGGGCCATCTCAAGTAAAACCCAGCGCAAACCTTTCCCAGGGCTTTTTGCCTGGCCTTCTCAGGAGCAAACTCTACAGGGTGTATGTGCATCTTCAGTCATCTTGGCTGAAATACAGTAACACTCCAGAAGCCCTACCTGACCAGGTCTCTAGACTTGGTAACAGGTTTGTCATGTAGTCAGTAACCAAAGCTTGAAATGATTCATTTGGCTGGCAAATAAAGCCACGCTTTGAACCACAGAAATACAGCCCCAGCACGTAGCCTCTATTATTACATAGATTTCAGATGTTTCCTTTGCATTCTGTAAATACACAAATGCATTCCAAGGGTTGTACCGCTTTGAAAATAAAGCGCAGCTCTGGGCTGCTTGCTATGGAACTTCCGGAAAAGACCAACAGCAAAGGCATTTACGCTTGTCCCCGAAATGTTCCTCCATTGCACTGGTGGCAGCGCTGCGGGGAGCACTAGCATAGATAAAGCACTATGGCTACCAGCATTTTAAGCACCGTGCCCACTAGACATGCTCTGAGATGCCAGTGGGCACACAGTGGGGGCCTTATCTGTTGTACAATTAGGAGCTACACAGAAGCTAGTGCAATGGTGAGAAGTTTTACGGGAAAAGGCTAGTGTCAACACTTCCTCAGGAAGGAGTGAAACACAGGCTTTTGCGCCATCCTGCTGTCTGTGGCAGGTGCACTGAGCTGGGCAGACATTTTACCCATTGATCTGCTCCATGGGAACCCACACAGCAGAGCTACAATGCTCTGATGGCAACAGCTTTCACCATTTACTATAGGGAGGCTTGCTGCAAACTGACTTGCCAGCCTCCTTCACGCCCAGGTCAGCCAGCTAGCTCAGCTCCAGAGCTCCCCCAACCCTTTCCCAGCACAGAGAATGCAGGAGATGGGAGCGGGAATACTTCACACAGGCAGAGGAGCTGTCCTCACAGGCTGGCTCCATCCCTCTCTCCCTCTTTAACAGCCCTTCAAGGCTGACATTTTATTTATTTTAAACGCTATTTTATAAACTGGGCAGAGAAATGGGGAGGCTGCAGCTCGCTGTCCTCCTGCCAAGCTCCATGCCAGATTTAACTTGCATCTGCAAACTCTTCTCCTTCAAAGACAATCCGACTAAGTTTGACTCTCCCCCAGACTCCAGCTCCCGGGGAGCCCGCTCGGCTAAGGCCAGGAACTGCAGAGTCCACCTCTAGCTTTCATAACCTTCCACTGGCCCAATCAATATTTCAAAGTGAAAGTCTTCAGCACACCTGTTATTCTGCAGCCCTTTGGACCAGCTCCCGATGACAAGTCCTGCACAATGACAAGCCTTGCACAAGATCTGCACAGTCACTGCGAGGGAAAGAGAAAACACCAGCCTGCTAAGCCCTGTCACTTTCAAACTCCCAGGGCACTGCATATTATCCATTTGACTCATGGGAAAGCGGAGGTGGGAGAGTGGAGCATTTACCTACCCTTGAAACAGGGGAGTCCACTGCACACCTCATTTGGCCCAGGAAGCAGTGTTCTATGGTAGGAGGAAAACCCAGACTTTGCCCACCTACAGGCCCCATGGGCAGTGCACCATTAGCCTGAGGTCATCACATTTTTATTAAATGGAACCAATTGCAGCAATGCTCGACTTTACTATAGAAACATAAGCCATGGAGATTACAAATGCCATCATGCAATGCTTCATCTAGAACCCTAGCACGGGCCAGGCATGGGACTGGAAACGTGACACTCCCACATCTTCATCCCAGCTCTGTTGCTGCTGATTTCTGACACGGCCTTGGGCTTAGCTTCTCAGTGCCTAAGCAACAGAGTGTGGCTACACAGAAGTACCTCTCCGAGCCACTGTGAGAATTCCTATTTGCTGGGTCAGTGCTAAGTACTAGCATTGCCCTAACAGACTGAATCACATATGCTGCACACAGGAAACAAGACAGTGCACAGACAGCTGCTAAGCCCTTATGGGCAAACAGAACCACAGCCCTTCTAAACAATAAAAAGATACGTGGGCCCCTTAGTTAGGCCTTTATCCCTCTTCCTCTCCCTCCCTCCCCCAAGATGAACAGCTCAGCACAAGGCCAGCAGAGAAGCAGCGAAAACAGGAGTTATAACTAAATGGAGGAGGGAAGACGCAGAACTGAGAGAAAGGAACATGCGGAAGACAATCAAATTTAAAACAACAAATGAAAGAAATCCAAGAAATCCAAGCACTGCTATTAGGGACACAACTGTTTTTCTTGTAAATGTTACATACGCTACACAAAACTTTGGACAACCAAAGATTTTTACTGGGCAACATGAATTTTGGGCAGGACAAGCGTGGTGGAAAAATACTTTCCTAGCCCAGGTCACATGGTCTTTAAACCAGTGCATAGATACCATGAAGCTTTGTGCGTAAAGATTTCCCTAAGTAATCACGCGATTAACTCAAAAATATTAATCACAGTTTTAATCACACTGTTAAACAAAAGAATACCAATTGAAATGTATTAAATGTTTTGGATTTTTTCTACATTTTCATATGTATTGTATTCTGTGTTGTAACTGAAATCGAAGTGTATATTATTTTTGATTATAAATATTTGCACTGTAAAAATGATTAAAAATATTTTTCAGTTCACCTCGTACAAGTATTGTAGTGCAATCTTTGTCCTGAAAGTGCAACTTAGAACTGTAGATTTTTTTTGTTACATAACTGCACTCAAAAACAAAACAATGTAAAACTTTAGAGCCTACAAGTCCACTCAGTCCTATTTCTTATTCAGCCAATCACTAAGCCAAACAAGTTTGTTTACATTTACAGGAGATAATGCTGCCCTCTGCTTATTTACAATGTCACCAGAAAGTGAGAACAGGTATTTGCATGGCACTTTTGTAGTCGGCATTGCAAAGTATTTATGAACCAGATATGCTAAACATTCGTATGCCCCTTCATGCTTCGGCCACCATTCCAGAAGACATGCTTCCATGCTGATGACGCTCATTAAAAAAAAAAAATGTGTTAATTAAATTTGTGACTGAACTCCTTGGGGGAGAATTTTATGTCCCCTGCTCTGTTTTACTTGCGTTCTGCCACATATTTCATGTTATAGCAGTCTTGGATGATGACCCAGCATATGTTGTTCGTTTTAAGAACACTTTCACTGCAGATTTCACAAAACGCAAAGAAGGTACCAATGTGAGATTTCTAAAGATAGCTACAGCATTCAACCCAAGGTTTAAGAATCTGAAGTGCCTTCCAAAACCTGAGACGGACAAGGTGTGGAGCATGCTTTTAGAAGTCTTAAAAGGAGCAATACTCCAATGCGGAAACTACAGAACCCGAACCACCAAAAAAGAAAATCAACCATCTGCTGGTGGCATCTGACTCAGATCAGGAAAATGAACATGCGTTGGTCCACACTGCTTTGTACCGTTATTAAGCAGAACCTGTCATCAGCATGGACGCACGTCCTCTGGAATGGTGGCTGAAGCATGAAGGGACATAGAAATGTTTAGCATATCTGGCACGTGAATACCTTGCAATGCCGACTACGAAAGTGCCATGAGAACGCCTGTTCTCACTTTCAGGTGTAAAAAGGTGTAATTTTTTTTATTGCTTGACAGCCCTACTTATTAGCAAGACAAAGTGGGAGAGGCAATATTCTTTATTGAACCAGCTTCTGGTGGTGAGAGAGCCGAGCTTTCAAGCTTACACAGAGCTCTTCCTCAGTTCAGGTAATATTGCGTCTGCCTCGCACGGCAGCTTGGTTTGGAGAGGAGCACAAACACCAGGAAACATTTCCCAACACAGCGAAATCCACTGCACTGGGTAACAGCCCTCCAGGTCAGTAGCAGGAGCTCCACCTCCAGGGACATTTCAAACTAGAGCGGGCAGCACACTAGCAGGAAGCTCCTAGCAGAGGGACTGTGGGTGTAAAACAGGGGTTCTCAAACTGGGGATCAGGACCCCTCAGAGGGTCGTGATGTTATTACATGGGGGGTCGCGAGCTGTCAGCCTCCCCCCCAAACCCCGCTTTGCATCCAACATTTATAATGGTGTTAAATATATAAAAACTTTTTTTTTAATTTATAAGTGGGGGGGGGTCGCACTCAGAGGCTTGCTGTGTGAAAGGTGTCAGTACAAAAGTTTGAGAACCACTGGTCTAAAACATCTTTCTTGCTCTAATGTGCAGAGCTCTCAGTTCTCCTCTGCTGTACACAGGCTCCCCAGAGCGCTGCTCAGTCGTGCGTCAATAAATTGCAATCAACATTATCTTACCCATTTCAACTCTACCCAAGGGCTTTCATTTCATTATTCTGAAGGCAGTTCCTCCCCACCAGACTCTTACAGACTGGAGGAAATTCAGATATTCCTCATTTCCACTCTTCTTCTCCCCCCCCCCAACCCTATTTATTTGGGGAGGGAGTGGGATGGGGGGATACCTGTCAACTACTGGGGTCCCACAGGGATCATTCACAGCCAAACACTATTCCATAGCTATCAATGATCTGAAAGAAACCAAAAATCATCGCTGAGCGGCTGATGGGCTGATAAACCGTGACTTGGTGCTGGTCTACACTGGGGGGGGAATCGATCCAAGAAACACAACTTCAGCTACGCGAATAGCATAGCTGAAGTCGAAGTATCTTGGATTGAATTACCTGGGGTCCAGATGGCACGGGATCGATGGCCGCAGCTCCCCCGTCGACTGCGCTACCGCCGCTCGCTCTGGTGGAGTTCCGGAGTCGACGGTGAGCGCGTTCGGGGATCGATATATCGCATCTTAATGAGACGTGATATATCAATCCCGGATAAATCGATTGCTACCCGCCAATACGGCGGGTAGTGAAGACATACCCGAGGACTGTGCAAAGTGGATCAGCTGGGGAACTGGGCTCATGCAGACGTGTTTTAGTGCAGCCAAATGCAAGCTCACACATCTAGGCAGGAGGAATGCAGGCCATGCTCGCAGGCGGGGTGGGGGTGAGGGGCGGGGGGGCTGTATCCTGGAAAACAGTGACTCTGAAAGGGGCTTAGCAGTCCTGGTGGAAACCAACTGAACAAAAGCTCCTGGTGTAGACTAGGGCTGAGGGTAACATGAGCCCTGGCTCTCTAACCAAGGGAGGGCAGAACAGGAGGAGTAGAGAGGTGCACTGATTCTCTGCATAGTGCTGGTGAAGCCATTGCTGCTCCAGCATCTCCAGTTCTAGCGCGCACACTACAATACTGAAAAGTGGAGGATGAGTCAGAGGAGCTGGGCTGAACTGGGGAGAGTCCAGGGCTCTGGATCCCCTGAGGATGGAGTTTGCTGAATGTTCCTGCTGGCTGTGCTAACAAGCTCCGTTCTAAGTTGTCTTCCCGATAACTAATAAATTTTCTGTGTTACACGCTGGCTGAGAGTCATTGCTGATTGCGGAGTTAGAGGCAGGGCCCTTTGGGGCGTGTGAGGCTTCCCCAGGTGTCCCATCCAGTGGGACTGGCTGCGGGGAGCCCATGGATGAACAGGGGGCTGAAGGCTCCGAGGTCAGACCCAGGAGGCACTGAAGCCAAGGAGGTTTCTTGACCAGGTGAGTGCGCACCCCGAGTGGAGAGACACTGCACTAGAGTCCTGCCTGACTTCATTCAGAGCCGTGCCAGAGCGCCAAGCCTGTGACTCCGTGACAACACCCTGTGGGGCTTAAGGAACCCCCCTGACCTCAGCCAGAGAAGGTAAACTAGGGAGCGTGAAGCAGGTGTCTTCCCACAGGTGATGGGCAGGGCACTCAGCAGGCTGGACTCCATCTTTCGCCCCTGCCCTACAGGAACTGGAGAGGAAGGAGAAGTCTCCCTTCCCCTCCCCAGAGCTCCACGCTGCCAACTGGCAGAAGAGCTGAGGCAGTCTCCACCTGGAGGTTTAACAGTATCATCCCTACAGCCCCACCCTGTCTCTCCTTTCAAGTGTGTTGTGCCCTTCCCCCAACCTACATACATAGCAAAGCATCTGCTTCCAGCAGGCCAACCTGCCGTCAGGCCAGAACAGCCACCCACTCCTGAGAGTGACCTGTGCAAACTGCACAGGACTCCAGCTAGCAACAGAAATCCTGCTGGAGAGACCTCCACATGCCTGCTGAGCAACAAAACCCAGACTCCTGGACTTCTCTAGGCTGCACAAACCCACTAGCCCAACCCTTTCACGGTAGCAGGGCTCATCCCTATAGGAGTGCTCACCTGCCTCCTGGAGCTGACATGTGGGGCTGGAAAGCTCTGTCTAAGCTCTCCCCTAGTGACCACACAGCCCTGGTGGCTGGCTTGGCTCACTTCTGAAGTGAGGACAGCGAAAGTCAACTCCTCCTGTGGCAAGACTTTCACTGTCTGGCTCCTCTCCGCCAAGCCCAGGAAAGCTGTCATTTAAATCTAAAAATAAAAGCATGGGTGTATATCTCCACAGCTAATACACACACAGGCATCCCAGCAGCAAAAATGACAGAGGAACCAAGGTAAATATAACTCCAGCCGGCACCCAAAAGGTTCTACTGCCTCTGAAAATAGGCACTGTGCAAACAAAGCAGCATCTGTTCAGCGTGAGACGTGGACTGGTCTGTGAAAATACAGAACAAATGGCTCACTGCCACCGTCCAGGTCTGACCCTTTCACATCAACACACAGCTCCGCTGGAAGCTTGCAAACAGCCAGCCATGAGTAGGGCAGGGAAGCCTCCCTCCAAACGCCAGCTCCCGGGGCGATGGAGCATGCCCTGCGGCTGGGTAACAGTTACACAGGAGGCATGGAACAGAAGACTCCAGTGGGTCTGGGACAGGAGGAAGAAGGCTCTGCCCATGCGCGGAAGTAGGCAGCGCCCACAGCACTCACTGAAGTCAATATGAACTGTGGGTTCTGAACCCCAGCCACTCACCTTTGGAACAGTTGCCTGTGACATTTTAGAAGAAGCAATGTTGTAAAGAACCCACGAGCCTCAACTCATTCCAGCACTAACCCTGGAGCCGTCCCCGCTGGGAAGGGCACAGGCTCCCAAGGCTCCATTCTGGAAAGACAGGGCTCCAGAGAAGATAATCTGGCTGTTTCCCTCATAGGTGCAGAAATAATTCTCACTCCTAGTTTCCCTGACATCACGGATTTTACATCTCCCTTTGCAGAGAGGACAGCCAACCCCCTGAGGAAGGCTGGCCAGAATGGAGGGTGCATTGTAGGGGCTCACTATGGCTAGACGCCAAAACTAACAACAGCTTCCTGTGAAACACAAGCTGCATCTCTGCTGCAGAGGCCTCACAAGGAAAGGAAACAGGAACCTCAAAACAGCCATGACTTCTTGGGAGAAACTCAGCGAGGGGGCTGAGGGAAATCCCCTCAAATGCAGTGCTAGCTCCAGGCCATGAGTGCACCACAAGGGTGAAAGATGAGTGGATAGCATAACCAAAGCAGCCCAGCCAGAACTAGAGGTATAGCACTACAGACCTGTGCCCCAGCTCCTGGAGTCACGTGATTACAGCTGAAGCTGAGCTTTCAGTTAAAAGAAAAAGTAATTTTCTAGTCCTCATGATTGTAAAAAGAAACTTGAAAATGTGACCCGAGCATGACTACCATCCCTGTGACATCTGCCTGAGTGTGCCGAGAGCCTGAGACAACAACTCCAAGAGAGAGGAACAGTCCCATGCTTCTTGATAGAGTGTTAATGTCAAGCCCCTGTGCCACCACCACCCCAGTATGTGCAGAAAGAGAACAGTGCAGGGGGCCTGGCCCACTCACCCAAACAGATAAAGCCTGGCTGTTGAGGTAAGTAGTGAAACACCCCCTGCCTCTGTGGGGTGGGAAAAGGGGCCCCTGCTACCACCCTTGTAGTTGCTCTAGAGTGATAGGGAGCCCCTGCAGCTGACTCTAAGGGAAAGGGTGGCCCTGCTGTTCTGAGGAGGGGGGCTGCTGCTGCTCCTCCCAAGGAGAGAGAGGGTCTATTGCTAATGAGGAGTCCAGTGGCACCTTAAAGACTAACGGATGTATTTGGGCATAAGCTTTCGTGGGTAAAAACCCACTTCTTCAGATTCACTCCATGCATCTGAAGAAGTGGGTTTTTACTCATGAAAGCTTATGCCTAAATAAATCTGTTAGTCTTTAAGATGCCACCAGACTCCTCGTTGTTTTTGTGGATACAGACTAATACAGCTACCCCTCTGATTCTTGGTCTACTGCTGCCACCTCTGTGCCCCCAGAGTGGTAACAGGGCTCAGCTGTGGGGCTCCACCCAGATGCCTTAACCCCACCCTTAGATGCCTGTCCCAGGCCCTTACAACAGGATGGGAACATTCTGACCCTCACACAGGCTGCAGCCACTTGCCTCATGTTTTATGAAGAGCCAAAGGCCATGGACAACAGCCCATCGGGAAAGGCTGTTCTGGATGTGGCCTGGGCAGCCCAAAAGTCTTAGGGGGCAGGACGACCCACCCCCTGCCCAGGGCCTGGAGCAGCAAGACAGGTTCTCCTGGGGCTGCCCTGAGTGACAGGGCACAGGGCATTAAGGACAGCTCCCACCTCACGGCCGCTGATTCCTGGAGCCCACCCTCAAGCAGGCCTAGTGGAGACAAGGCAGCACATGCCCAAAGGCTTATTCCTCACTGACTTTACAGCGAGAGTAAAAGCCCCAATCTCCCATGTGCCTCCACTAGAGCCTCCTCTGTCCCAGGCCACGGCGCCTGCTCAGCTCAGTGAACCTTGAGATAAGCCTTTTGGCCTTTCAGGGTCTGGGCATTTCAGACCGACAGTCAGCAAAGTAGCCTCCCTCCCTCATCTTCCCAGGCGCACTGCCCCAATCTGGGACTGACTACCAAAGGGGCAGGTAGCGCCAGCAAGCACTCAACCTCAGCCCCTTTGCCACACGGACCAGCTTTCACAGAGGCCGGTTCTTCGGGTTCTGGGTGTCTAAATAGTAAGGAAAACAAAGATGAACCCAGCCCAACTCTGCTCCCATCCAGCCTCAGTTTAATTGCATGCTATGCCGTGCAGAGCAACAAGCGCCAGCTGCCCCCAGGGTACGTCTGCAGGTTCACTACTTTCAAAAGCCTGGGAACCATTCCAAAGCTGGGCTTTTGGAAATACTGTACCTCCATTGAAATGAATCTCCGAAGCCCACATCCTGGCTCTTTCCTGTCCAGCCAAAAAAAGATTTAGCATAGAAAATATACAGCAAGTTTAACAATACCTCACCGAGAAATTATTAGAAAAAATATTACAGCTTGGATCACAAGCACTGCTGTGCATTCCTGACGAGGAGCTACGCACTCAGCTACAGCAGCAATCTGACCTCGCAAACTAATGATCTTTTGGTAATTACAACTCAGTTCCTCTGCATGCCAAGACATTTCCTGTGCAAACGTGGCAAGATGTACTCAACAACACTCCTGGGCCCCTAGATGGCACCTTTCATCCGAGGATCCCCAAGCGCTTTCCAAGCATTAACGCCACCCCATCTTCCCCAGAGGTAGTTGAGTCAGGAGTAAAATTGAGGAACTCTGCTTTAACTGCTAGATGCACTCCCTGAATTCCTCTTGGTATTAGGAAGAGGACACTGTGATCCTGTGACCCAAAACACCGGGAGATGAAAAGGCGCTCAACAGATGCCTCCTCAAAGGCAGGGGCAACTGTCTGGAAAGTTTTCCTCTTAAACATTAAAGGAGATTCCCACTGTTCCCTCATTTCCACCAAACAAGGAAAAAACTTCTGGGGAAGGATTCTCATTGGCAGACGTGATGTCAGCATGGATTAGGCAGCGAGGGAAGCATTATCAGCAGACTGACAAAGCGGCTGCTTGCCCTTCACGCACAGCTTCAGAGCAGGAGGCAGCAAATACTCAAGAGAGTCAGCAAGCCTACAAGAACTAGTCTGACAGCAGCATTACTTCCACTGCTCTGCAAGGATCCTGCCCACCAGCCAACAGGCAGCCTCCAATCCTCTTAATGCCTTCATGAGACAACAGTAAGCTCCCTAATCTCTGAGGGTCATGGTCAGAGCCACACAGCTGCTCCCCCTCTCTAAAGGGAGGTGACATCTCAGATGCACTTTCCAGGGCACTCCCAAGCTAAGATGGTTGTTTCCAGACCAACGGGCCTCATCTACATTAGGAAATGGTATCTTTGAACACGGCGCTGGCTCTAGCTAGTACCTATCTGGCCCCCAGCACCACAGCATCTGAGCACTTCACAATCTTTAATGGATTTATCCTCCCAACACCCCTGCCATGCTATCAGCCCCATTGTGCAGAGGGGGAATTGAGGCACAGGGAGACAAAGTGACTGGCCCCAGGTCCCACAGGAAGTGCATAGCAGAGCCGGGAATTGAACAAAGGGCTCCTGAGTCCTGAGCACCCAACCTCTGGTCCCTCTTCCCACAGGGCTTAACCATACCCAGCTAACATCCCGGTGAACACATGTTGTTCTACATGGACCTCAGAAATAGGGTTGCCAACTGTGGTTGGATGTATTCCTGGAAGTTTCATCACATGACACAATCTTTAATTCCTGAAGCCTCCAGGACAATCCTGGAGGGTTGGCAACCCTACTTCAAAAGTCCAGATTAGCATTGTGTCAGCACACAGGACTGTAAGCACAGGTAAAATGTGCTAGTGTAGACAGGGCCACAGGACATTATAAACCACAAGGACAAATAAACCTGAGGGCACCATGGGCCCGCTGGCAGCTTTCAGGCCGAGGTAAATCACTGGGGGTGCACCTGGCAAAGTCTGAAAGACACCTCCCTAAATCCCCGGGGGACCGGATCAATGCTAACTAGTCTTTCCCCACTCTCACAAGGAACATCATCACATCACTAGTATTCTAACTAGCTCAAGGATGCAGCTGAACTCCCCCACCACCACCACTGTCTTCAGTGCTTCCTCTCAGTATTAGCAAGAAGGCCCTAGAGGAGCGGAATGGGCTGAGAGTTGGCAGCTGCTGCCTGGGCCGTTGGTGCAAAGAGAAGAGCAGCCCAAGAATGAGAGCGTCCTGCAGATTAGAAACGGCTCTGACAAAACATCATACTAGGGCTGTCAAGCGATTAAAAAAATTAATCGCGATTAATTGCGCTGTTAAACAATAATAGGATATCATTTATTTAAATCTTTTGGATGTTTTCTACATTTTCAAATATACTGATTTCAATTACAACACAGAATAAAAAATGTACAGAGCTCACTTTATATTATTATTTTTATTTCAAATATTTGCACTGTAAAAAATAAAAGAAATAGTATTTTTCAATTCACCTAATACAAGCACTGTAGTGCAATCACTTTATCATGAAAGCTGAACTTACAAATGTAGAATTATGTACAAAAAATAACTGCATTCAAAAATAAAACAATGTAAAACTTTAGCACCTACAAGTCCACTCAGTCCTACTTCAGCCAATCGCTCAGACAAACAAATTTATTTAAATTTGCAGGAGATAATACTGCCCGCCTCTTGTTTACAATGTCACCTGAAAGTGAGAACAGGGGTTCACATGGCACTGTTGTAGTCAGCGTCACAAGATAGTTATGTGCCAGATGCGCTAAAGATTCATATGTCCCTTCATACTTCAATCATCATTCCAGAGGACATGCGTCCATGCTGATGATGGGTTCTGCTCGATAATGATCCAAAACACAGCGGACCGACGCATGTTCTTTTTCATCATCTGAGTCAGATGCCACCAGCAGAAGGTTGATTTTCCTTTTTGGTGGTTCAGGTTCTGTAGTTTTCGCATCTGAGTGTTGCTCTTTTAAAACTTCTGAAAGCATGCTCCACACCTCGTTCCTCTCAGATTTTGGAAGGCACCTCAGATTCTTAAACGTTGGGTCGAGTGCTGTAGCTATTTTTAGAAATCTCACATTGGTACCTTCTTTGCGTTTTGTCAATCTGCTGAGAAAGTGTTCTTAAAACGAACATGTGCTGGATCATTATCTGAGACTGCTATACCATGAAATATATGGCAGAATGCAGGTAAAACAGAACAGGAGACATACAATTCTCCTCCAAGGAGTTCAGTCACAAATTTAATTCATTCATTATTTTTTTAATGCGCATCATCAGCATGGGAGCATGTCCTCTGGAATGGTGGCCGAAGCATGAAGGGGTATATGAATGTTTAGCATATCTAGCACGTAAATACCTTGCAATGCCAGCTACAAAAGTGCCATGCGAATGCCTGTTCTCACTTTCTCACGTTATAAATAAGAAGAAGGCAGCAGTATCTCCCGTAAATGTAAACAAAATTGTTTGTCTTAGCGACTGGTTGAACAAGAAGTAGGACCGAGTGGACTTGTAGGCTCTACAGTTTAACATTGTTCTATTTTTGAGCGTAGTTACGTAACAAAAAAAAAAAATCTACATTTGTAAATTACACTTTCACAATAAAGAGATTGCACTACAGTACTCATATGAGGTGAACTGAAAAGTATCTTTTGTTTATAATTTTACAGTGCAAATATTTGTAATAAAAATAATAATATAAAGTGAGCACTATACACTTTGTATTCTGTGCTGTAATAGAAATCAATGTATTTGAAAATGTAGAAAAACATCAAAAATATTTAATAAATTTCAATTGGTATTGTATTGTTTAACAGTGTGATTAACGTTGATTAATATTTTTAATCGCAATTAATTTTTTTGAGTTAATCGCATGAGTTTGCTATTAATCGGCAGCCCTATATCATACATAATGTATGCAACTGCTCCAGGGACTGGGCATTGGCCCACATCAGTCGAGCTGTGAACTGGGAATAGAACAGGATTCTGCAGCCACGGCTACACAACTGACTGTTATCATTTTTGTTCTGGAACAGGCTGCCTGTGTAACTAGCAAAACCAGCAAGACAGCACAGCTGCAAACTACTTAAAACTTTTACAGCTAACTTTGCAGTGTAGGTTGATCCCCATCCAACAAGGGGAAAAGGGAGAGATCCCCCAATGCTATCTCTTTCAGAACAAGAGGATCAGAGCTGGGACTACAGAGGAGGATGCGGGCACCACCAGCAGCATCTCTCAAATGAGCAGGCAGCCAGAACCCAGAAGGACATACGTGGGACAGCCAGGAAAGGGAACACTGCAGTCTAGGAGCCTCAGGAATGCTTAGTAAAGAGACCCATTCATGATCACACAAGGAATAATAAACAACTAGATGAAAACATTTGCAGATGACTCAGAGCTATTAACTGTGAGGAATGTCAACCCGACCTAACCAAGGTAGGTGAATGGGCAACCAAAGGGCAGATGCAATTCAGGACTGACAAACATGCAAAGGGCATGCACACTGAAGGGAATAATACAGAACTATTCACAGCTTACTAGGTTCTAAATTTAAAAGATCAGCTCAGAAAAAAGTCTAGGGCATCAGTGCAGATGGCTCAATGAAGAACTCCTCACAACCTTAATTCAGCCCCCTAGTGCATATGCATTAGCATACAGCCTTTAATTACACACTCATATACTATTTTTTCCACAGGACTCCTGCCCCAGTGAGTATACAGGATGGACGGTGCTCACTGCATGAGCAGCTATATAATATTTTGTTCTATCCTCGTTGTTCAATGAGTGGTGCTGGGGCTCATTTTACTGCATATTATTCAAAACGTGCTCTGAGGACAGAGCTATTCATTTCCTTATAAGTTTTTCTATCATGCTCATCGCTATAGTATCTGAGTGCTTCATAAACATTAAAAAATGTATTTTCATAACTCCCCTGTGAGGTGAGGGAGTATTATCCCCATTTTACAGACGGGGAACTAATGCTCAGAGAGATTAAGGTTAAAAGTGTCCACTAACTTTGGGTGCCCATTTGAGATGACCAAGACCTGTTTTTTTCCAGAGCACAGTTCACCAGTGTTCAGGTCACAAAGTTGAACACTCAAAAGTTAGGAAATGCCAGAGGCAACCATATGCGCTGTGGGAAAAACATGATCATACTGCTAAAGGTCAAGATACACTATGACATGGGATCGGATGCATTCCTAGCTATCCACAGCAATCCTAAATAATCGCATGATCAAAATTGCATTAAGTTTACACATTTTGCTTAATAGATATTGTATTGCTTCTATCTGCTACAGCCTGATGATGGCATTCGTTAGGTTTTCTAAAAATAAACAAAAAGATTTTTGATATTATTTTATATAAAACATTACAAAAAATCATTTTATATGGTAGCTCTTCTATGGGACACGTTTACATCCTGGCAAAGTTGTTTATTGTTATTTTTATTTATTTTGCAGAAGCCTTTTTCCAAGGAGATTTACAATTTAGGGTTACAATTGTTAAAATATGCATTATATAGAAACAAGGACGATTCGGCTGTAATGTTACAGAACTGCAAGATACAGTTCAGTAAATACTAATACTAATAGTGCAGTACTAATAGTGGAGTATCTGCAGTAAAATGATAAATGCAAGGGAAGTACAATACATGAAGTGCAAAAATAAAATGCAGTCCGATGTTTATAATTAAAGTTGTCTTATTGTTATCATTTCTTCATATTATAATTATACCTTAAATATTATAATGTGGCTACATTTTGCATTCTGGTATTTACATTACAGTTGTACTCTGTGGGATTTTTAAATAGTATTTTAATTCCCCCGCCACTTTGGCCTTAGCCCCTCCACTTCTACAAAGGTTCTGGCGCCCTTAGCACAGATCCCACTGGCTTCAATTGCAGCTGTGGGTGCTCACCACTTTTAAAAACCAGACCCAGGGTCTCAAATTGGGCACCCAGAAAATGTGGAAAACGCAATCGGTGACCACCAGCTCAGTTTAAGTGACTTGTCCAGCACCACACATGAACTCTGTGGCTGAATCAGGACCAGTTCTCCAGGGCACCATGTAACTGCCTTAGCCATGAGACTGAACTCACTCTTCGTGTAATCCCTGCCTCATTCACTGCACACCCTGCAAGTTCTGCCAACAGATGAGGTAGAATGACAACAGATAACTGCCTCCTTTACTCCTGAGGGCATTCTGCACCAAAAAATTAAAAATTCTGTGCACAATATTTTAAAATTCTGCAAACTGTCAAATAAATGTGGAGGCTCCAGCATGGCATTGGGGAGCACAGGCCACTGGTTGCACAGAGGTGGGAGATCATTGTGAACCCTCCCCGGGACACAGACTCAGTGGGGAGGCTGCACCCAACCCTGACACAGCGCAAGGACCGGGCCTGCCCCAGAAACACCTCCATGCCAGGTGCACAAGGTGTCGGCAAGCAGGCTCAGCAAGGCAGCTGTGACACTCTGTATCTTGGGGAAACACCTTGCACCCCCGTGTTCATCCTTATAATATGATTGTATGTATGATTGTGGCTCCATAACTCAGGGGTTAGAGCACTGGTCTTGTAAACCAGGGATCGTGAGTTCAAGTCTCACTGGGGCCTGGTCTGTTAATTTGTATGGTCAGAGTGTGTTGGGGAGAGGGATAGCTCAGTGGTTTGAGCATTGGCCTGCTAAACCCAGGGTTGTGAGCTCAATCCTTGAGGGGGATTTAGTTGGGGATTGGCCCTGATGACCTCCTGAGGTCCCTTCCAACCCTGATATTCTATGATTGTGTGGTATCCAATGCAAAGTTTGTCATGTCGGGTGTCTTCAGAAGGCAAATGATGTACTGAGCATTGCTGTAATTTCATGTATATAGTTATGAGGCTGAAAGTGTGTCCTCATAGCTTAAAACAAGCCCAGGCAAAACTCTCCAGGAACAGATGGGCAGTTCACACCTCATCAGTTCATGTATGGGACAAAAAGCCCAGCCTCACAGGAACAAAGGACACTGGCCTAGGTGACAACAAAGGATCTGTTGGACTCTCAAGTGAGTCACCCTCCCTTCCCTTGGCCAGTTTGGGACTGTGAGGAGTAATGCTCACGTGACTCTGAAGGGGGGGTGGGGCAAAGCCAAGAAGGAAGAAAGAACATGATAAAAAGGAGAGACGCTTGCCATGCTCTTCCTCTCTTTTCCACCTCCATCTACAGACACCACCACCACCACCACCAAGTGACTGAAGCGCTGATCAAAGGGGAGAGCCTGGCTGTAGGGCAATCAGCCAGACTGTGGTGAGAAGCATCTAAGTTTGTAAGGGCACTGAAAGTGCTAAGATTAGCTTAGAAAGCGTTTTGCTTTTATTTCATTTGACCAAATCCGACTTGTTGTGCTTTGACTTAGAATCACTTAAAATCTAGCTTTTGTCCAAAATAATTTTGTTTGTTTATTCTACCTGAAGCAGTGCGTTGAAGTGTGTCAGAGACTCCCCTTGGGATAACAAGCCTGGTACATATCAATTTCTTTGTTAAATTGACAAACTCATATAAGCTTACAGCATCCAGCAGGCATAACTGGACACTGCAAGACGGAGGTTCCTAGGGTTGTGTCTGGGACCAGAGATATTGGCTAGTGTCATTCGGTTGCACAATCCAAGCAGCTTACATGCCAGAGGCTGTGCGTGAACAGCCCAGGAGTGGGGGTTCTCAAAGCAGAACAGGGTAAGGCTGGCTCCCAGAGTCAAGGATTGGAGTGATTTAGCAGATCACCTAGGGTTACCATAATCCAGCAATCAAAAAAGAGGACGGGAGGAGCCCCGCCCCTGTCCTGCCCTAGCCCCGCCCCATCCTGCCCTAGCCCCGCCCCTTCCCCTCCCACTTCCCCCCCTCAGAACCCCCAACCCTCCCCCCACTCCTTGTCCCCTGACTGCCCCCTCCTGGGACCCCTTCCCCTAACTGCCCCCCAGGACTCCACCCCCTACCTAAGCCTCCCTGCCTCTTGTCCCCTGACTGCCCCCTCCTGAGACCTTCCCCACATCCTAACTGGCCCCCTAGGACTCTACCCCCTACCTGTACCCTGATTGCCCCAACCCTTATCCACACCCCCACCCCCAGACAGACCCCTGGGACTCCCACGCCCCATCCAACCACTCCCCACCCCCTGATAGCCCCCCCAAAACTCCCGACCCATCTAAACCTCTCTGCTCCCTGTCCCCTGACAGCTCCGATCCCTCTCCCCACTCCTGCCCCCTGACAGCCCCCCCCCCAGAACTCCCAAACAC
>NC_048309.1:31157040-31205237 GCF_013100865.1 Trachemys scripta elegans
GAAAGCCCCCCCCGAACTCCCGACCCCCCCGTCTCTTGACTGCCCCCTCCAGAACCTCCCTGCCCCTTCTCCGACCCCCTGCCCCCCTTCTTGTTGGCCTTTCTTCACCTAATGTCTGGTGAACTTGCTCAGAAATTGCCTGAGCTGCTGGGCAGCAGCGGGGGAGGAGCTCCAAACTGCCGGAGCCAATCTGCGATGCAGGGAGGGAGGGAGGGAGGAGGAGGACGTGCTCTCTCTGGCTGAGTGTCGGAGCTCCAAGTAAGTGACACCGGCTGGCCGGCAGCACTGTTAGCCGCGCGCGCTCTGCATGGGGGGGAAGTCCGGACATTTACAAATTCCCCCCGGACGCTATTTTTAGCTTAAAAAGCTGGACATGTCCGGGGGAATCCGGACAAATGGTAACCCTAAGATCACCAGTCTAGATAACACCAGTAGAACGTCACAGCAGGATCCAAGTGTGGAGGGGCTTAGTGTGGGGGGATCCAGGTGTGGGTTGAGAGGGTTGTATGAGGGGCAATCTGGGTGCAGGTGGCTCAGTGGAGGGGATCTGGATGGACAGAGGCTTGTTGGGAGGTTGTGGGTGCAACGGTAATGGGACTCTGCAAGGGGGTCCAGGTGAAGGTGGTTGGGGCTCAGTGTGGGGGGGTCTGGGCATGGGGGGCTCAATAGGGGGGTCCAGATGCTGGGGGAGTGGGGCTCTGTGGGGTGGGGCTCCAGGTGCAGCTGGTTGGGGCTTGGTAGGGTGGGGATGCAGGTGGCTCGTCCCCCAGGTGCAGGGGGAGTGGGGCACATCGGGGGGGTGACGCTCAGTGGGAGGGTCTGGGTATGAGGGGGTCTGGATGCACCGGTGCTGGGCAGATTCGGGAGCAGCTCCCTGTACAGTGACCCCTCTCCCTGCACAGTGACCCCTCTCCCTGCAGTTGAGGAGTGATGGGTGCAGGAAGCACGGGGGGGAGGGAGAGTTTGCAGAGCTTCCTACAGCTGGGGGAGAAATCTGGGGGTGGGTTTGACACGGCCCCGGATGCCATGCAGGGGAAGAGGAGGACATAAATTATGCATGTGCACAGTGGCGCAGAATTCCCCCAGGAGTACTCCTTCACTGCACAACCCTGATACATTCCCAGAGCAGGTCCATCCTGTGCACTGAATAAGAGGGGGGAAAATAGTATAGGAGAACCTCAAAGTTACAAACTGACCAGTCAACCACACAGCTCATTTGGAACCAGAAGTACACAACCAGGCATCAGCAGAGACGGGGGGTGGGGGGAAAGCAACTACAGTACAGAACTGTGTTAAATGTAAATTACTAAAAAAATAAAGGGAAAGTTTAAAAAAAAGATTTGACAATAAGGAAATTATTTCTGTTCTTGTTTCATTTAAATTAAGATGGTTAAAAGCCCCACATTTTTCTTCTTCATAGTAAAGTTTCAAAGCTGTATTAAGTCAATGTTCAGTTGTAAACTTTTGAAAGAACAACCATAATGTATTATTCAGCGTTACGAACATTCTCCATTCCCAAGGGGTTCGTAACTCTGAGGTTCTACTGTATGTGATCATGTAACTAAAGCAGGGGTCGGCAACCTTTCAGAAGTGGCGTGCCGAGTCTTCATTTATTCACTCTAATTTAAGGTTTTGCGTGCCAGTAATACATTTTAGAAGGGTTCTTTCTACAAGTCTATAATATTTAACTAAACTATTGTTGTATGTAAAGTAAATAAGGTTTTTAAAATGTTTGTGTGTGGGCCACTGAAAATCAGCTTGCATGCCACCTTTGGCACCAGGGCCGGCTCTAGCACCAGCCCTCCAAGCACGTGCTTGGGGCAGCACTTTCTAAGAGACGGCATTCCGGCCTCCCTTTTTTATTTTTTATTTTTTTGCTTGGGGCGGCATTGTCGGGAGCCGGCCCTGGCCCAGCCACTCGCCCTGCCAGCGGGAGCTGGGATCCGCGCCCCCTGCCCAGCCCGGCGGCGCCCTGTACAGCGCTGCCCTGGGGAGACTCGGTGCGGCAGGGGCAGCAGGACCCCATCTCCCTCCCTGCATCCCGGGCTCCGCTTCCCTTCCCCCCCCCAGTCCGGGAGCCCCTCTCGCGGCCGCTGCAGCCTGGGCTGCGGCAGTGGCTAGAGGGGCTCCCGGAGTGTGTGTATGTGTGGGGAGGAGGCGGGAAGGGAAGCGGCGCCCGGGATGCAGGGAGGGAGATGGGGTCCTGCTGCCCCTGCCGCGCCGAGTCTTCCCTCCCCCCCGCCGCTCCTCACACACTCCGGGAGCCCCTCTAGCCACCGCCGCAGCCTGGGCTGCAGCGGCCGCAAGAGGGGCTCCCGGAGTGTGTGAGGAGCGCGGAGGGAGAGAAGCGGCGCCCCCTGGAGCCGAGCCCGGGCTGCAGTGGAGGCGAGAGGGGCTCCCAGAGTCAGGGCCGCCCGGGGGGGGGGGGGGGGGGGAAGGGGGCAAGTGGGGCAATTTGCCCCAGGCCCCGGGTATGTCCAAGGCTCCCCCCGCCGCTGTCTTCCCCCATCCCCCGGCATCTCAGTCGGTAAGGGGGCGGAGCTGCAAGCTGCGGCCGAGCGGCGGGAACTCAGGCCCCGCTGGAGACACCAGGTGGCTGCAGCGATGTTTGGGAGAGGGGTAAGCGGCATGGTAAGGGGCCGGGGCACCCCCGACCCCATCCCCCACAGCCCTGACCCCCGGCTCCGAGCCCAGCCCCTCTGAGCCGGACACCCCCCGACCCCATCCCCCCCACAGCCCTGACCCCCAGCGCCGAGCCCAGCCCCTCTGAACCGGACACCCCCCAACCCCATCCCCCCCACAGCCCTGACCCCCAGCGCCAAGCCCAGCCCCTCTGAGCCAGACACCCCCAGACCCCATCTCCCCACAGCCCTGAGCCCAACCCCTGTGAGCCGGGTACCCCCCAACCCAGAGCCCAGCTCCCCACCCAGCCCTGAGCAACAGCAGCACCACGCCCAGGCAGCGACAGCCCATTGGCACCAACCATCACCATCACCCAGTGACAGCCCATTATGTAATTGCAAATGTATACATACCATTAAAGCATTTAATGTTTTAAAATAATGTATTTAGTGTATTTTCAAATTATTACAAATTAATTTTTGAATCTATTTCACTAGTTATTTTTTACATTTCCAAATACATGTTACGATAGTATTGCAACTTTTTTTTATGGAAGGGGCCCCCGAAATTGCTTTGCCCCAGGCCCCCTGAATTCTCTGGGCAGCCCTGCCCAGAGTGTGTGAGGAGCTGGGGAAGGAGGGAAGTGGGGTCCCCTGGAACCAAGCCCGGGCTGCGGTGGTGGCGAGAGGGGCTCCCTGAGTGTGTGAAGAGGTGAGCGGCTGGCTGGGCTCATCAGTGCTGAGCAGGTAGCCCCGCAGCCGGAGATCCTCGCCTTCCCGCCCGCCGGGGCTGGGCCAGGGCGCGGTGAGGCTGAAGAGCAGCAGGTCCGGGGGGCTCTCCAGGTCCTCGGCTGCCAGCATGTCAGGGGTGAGGGTGGTGAGCACGAACTGATCCACCTTGGCCACCAGCAACGCCGCAAAGCCCAGGGAGGGGCCGTGTTCTCCGTGCCGCCCCGCAGCCGCACTGCCACCTGGAAGTACTCCCACTCCGCACTGCCCAGCAGCTCCAGCCGCATGGGGACAGAGTCACTGCTGGGCCAGGACTTGGCCGCCGTGTGCTGGTAGCGGATCCCACGTTTGGGGGGGAGCCCAGTGCTGGGGTGGCAGGGGGTGCGGGTGGGGGGGGCACTGGTGGACTGGGGGGGGGCAGCCAAAAATTTTTTTGCTTGGGGCAGCAAAAAACCTAGAGCCGGCCCTGTTTGGCACACATGCCATAAGTTGCCCACCCCTGAACTAAAGACTGTATCATAATGCTTATGCACAGGGGGGCCAAATTAAGGTTGCCTCTGGCATTTCCTAACTTTTGAGTGTTCAACTTTGCGACCTGAACACTTAACATATTTTTGTTAATGTAGTTTCTGACATTTCTTGAAAACTTAAAAATTGTAAGGTTTGTTTTTTCATCACATAGAACCACAGTGACCTCTGAGCACCGGTCATCTTTAGATCCACAGCACAGTCCTCTACCAGTAGTGCTAATGGAGTAACTGGTAGCAGTAGTAGCTTGTCATCCTCTTTGTGGACCAGCCACTAACTGGGGAGGAGGTACCCGATGATATGTGCTGATAGCAGAGGAACGTGGTGACGCAGGAATAGCGAATTCAGTCCCAGGTTCTGTAAGCAGTCATGGATTCTTCTGCCCCAATCTCCCAACCTCTCCCTGTCCTCTTCTGCTCCTAATTCACTCTCCCCAGACCCTGCCCTCTCTTCTACTGTCCAACTCCTCTGGCTCCTCCTGTCTATGGTTCCTCCCCCCAGCTTCTATCCTCCCCACTCCATGGCTCCTGCTCATCCTCCCCTGCTTTGTTCCTATCCCCCATCCCAGTTGTCTGCCTCACTTTGCTCCTGTTCCCCACTTCTCAGTGCCCTGCATTCTCTGCCATCACCCTACCCTATTCCTAGCTCCTCTGCATTCCAGTCAGGCCGCTTCCTCCTCCTTCAGGCTACCTGGGCACCAGCAGGAGAGCCAGTCTCTCTGCTGTCAGTTCCCGTCCCCTGTGCCACTATAGCACCTGGCAGCTAGGAGCAGCAATTGCAGGGAAAGTCATGCTTAACCCCTGTGGGATGGAGCTTCCTCTGTGGGGACGGCACATGCAGTCTGGTAGGCACTGCGAGGGAATGGAGCATGCCCAGTACAGATAGAATCATAAGGGAACTTAGCAGCCACATTCTAACCCGTCTCTACTGAGCATGTGCAAAATGAGATTTTGCTGGGACTTGTAACTTGGCCAAATTTGGGCGTATTTTCTCAAGGACAGCACAAGGCAAATCCTTGACACCAAGTCCCTTCTCCAAAGCCTGGAAGCACTAGAGCTTCTCAAAGGAAAAGGGAAGTCGTTTTTTTTTTTAACATGAACAAAAATAACATTTTCCCAATCTTACTCTGAGACATAGCTGAACAGTTTTAGCTGAAACTTTAAAACAAAAACAAAACAAAACACAGCCTCAGGCAAACATCCTTATATGAGAAATTTCAGCCCAAATCGTTTCAGTTTGTCAAAGTTATCAGCAACTGAAACCAGGGTCTTATAACAGGAAGCGCTGGGCAGGGGCAGCTCCAGGCACCAGCGCAGCAAGTGCCTGCCTGGGGCGGCAAGCCGCGGGGTGCAGCCTGCCAGTCGCCCTGAGGACAGCAGTCAGGCTGCCTTCGGCGGCATGCCTGCAGGAGGTCCCCCGGTCCCGAGAGGCGCCCCTGCTCTTACACACCCCAAATACTCTGTCCAGCACCTCCCAAATACCATCTCCCAGTACACACACACCCCTCCAGCACCCCGAAATACTCCCTTGAGGTCCCCCCCGCAGCAGTGTCCTCTATTAGGGAACTTGAAATACAGGTGGGGTCACCCCAGATACAGTTGAATTTTAAAGGCAGGTGTTTCTGTTCTCCCTCATGGTGTGACTGCAACGGGGCCAGGCTCTGGAAGTCTCAATGAGCTACAATCCCAGCTGTGTCTGCAGAGGCAGTTCCAGGCAGGCGGGGTGATTCCCTGCACAGCCCGGGCAGTGGCAGCGCTGCCCTTTTCTCTCCCCTCATTCCGAAGGCTTGGCCTGGCCCCGTGTTGTGTGAGCTGGGTACACGCAAGGTTGTGTGAGCTGGGTACACGCTGGGAAAAGCCCTGAGTGGGGGGACTCAGGCTGCTGCAGAGAGGGGAGCAGAGCCCGGAGGCCTTCAGCCTGGCTCTCTCTCTCCTTCCCCTCTCCACCTAGTACCTTGTGTACCCCGCTGCGGCTGGGCTGAATCTCGCCCCAGGGGGCCCAGCCGAGGGACACCCCGTCTCTCTCTCGCTCTCCCAGGGGTCTCTCCCAGAGTCAGGGTCACCGTCCACTGACGCGGAAGAGGTGCCTGGCAGTTGCGGGGAGTCTCGCTTGCTCAAGTGGAGATGACTCCGTCCAAAGCAGAGTTGCGCCTGCCGACATTCCCCGCTCCGGCGGGGTCTGTCCACCAGTTACCTCGTCCCTGGAGCGCAGGGTCTCGCCTCTGCCCCACACGGAGGGAGCCCTCATTGCTCAGTGTATAACAGGGGGGTCTCCTAGCCTCTTATACAACACGAGCAAGAGCCTTTTGTCCAGCAAGTATAAATGGGAGTGGTTCCCCCCGGGCTTTGTCTGTGGGTCCGGAAGCCCAGGAGGGCGTTGCCCCTCACTCCCAGGCTGGGGTGGCTGCATGGCCGGAGTGAGACTGCTGTCTAGCCCTGTCCACACGGGGGACAGAGAGGGGGACACGGGGGCACACACCAGAGCTCCTCGCCTATGATATAGGAGCAAAAGCCCCATGGACTCTCGCCCTCGGTTTTACAATTGTACTTCTTTTTTCTTTCTTTTTGTGTGTGTGTTTTTTCTTAATAGTTATATTTTTACCTTTTTAATATATTTTACTTGTATTTCCTTTTTGATGTTATTGTTGTTTATATATATTTTAAGTTTCATTTTATTTTATTTCCCCTTTTATGGTTTTTATGTATTTTCCAATTCTTTTATTTTTCAGTTTTTATTATTTTACTTTTTTTACGTCTGTTAATATTTTAGTATTTTATTCATTACTATTTTAAATTTATTTTGCACATTTTATAAATGTATTATTTTTTCTATTTTTTATTCTACTTCATGTGAATCGTATACTCTGTTGTCCAGTCATTTGGGCTCCTATCTTCTCTCACGCCAGTGAGGATCTTCAGCCTCTCACCCCATCATGGTAGTCAGGCGCCACCCCAGCCAAATCTCTTTGTCCCCTGACTCCAGCCAGACCCTCCACACCACCATTCCAGCCCATAGTGCTGAAGCGCACCCCCTGGCTTGAAGTGGTTTCCATCCTATGTTTACAGATTGGTTCACTGACTCTCAGCACCCCACTATAAAAATTGTTCCAGCACCTGTGATCCAGCCTGGTCCCTTGTCCCAGGAGTCAGCTGACTGGTGTGGGGGCCAAAGGGCTGAGCTGGGTTTTACAGTTCAGTCAACATAACCAATAAAGCATGTGTAAACCTCTGTGAAAAAGTGGTAGCCTAAGGGAGTTAGGCACCAACCTTTTAGAGCATAAAGTGCTATAGAAAGTTAACAGTACTCCTATGTTTTACCCCACCCATAAAACTTTGGCTGTTTTATAAAATGTAAATTAATGTGACCATTTAACATAACTTGCTTAAATCCAAGGAATGAGTTTAGTCCATAAGGGACAAATTGTCAAGGCCCCAGGGCTCACATAAGTCAGGGATGGGCATTGTTTTAAGAACGTGAATAAAATAGAATCTGACTCCTGGTTAGGAAGAAAACAATTCAGTGATAGAGTGGGGATACACAACTGCAGTTATTGCTGTAGCTCCATAAGCAGGCTGAACCGACTTCTTCCCTGCCCCCCATCTCTTCTCTTCCCCCCCCTCTGGTAGATGCATAGGGAATCTCCTAGCATGGGCCACCTAATTTGTCTCTCCTTTCCTGGACTAAGAGGTTCAACAAGGACAAGTGCAGAGTCCTGCACTTAGGACGGAAGAATCCCATGCACTGCTACAGACTAGGGACCGAATGGCTAGGTAGCAGTTCTGCAGAAAAGGACCTAGGGGTCACAGTGGACGAGAAGCTGGATATGAGTCACCAGTGTGCTCTTGTTGCCAAGAAGGCTAACGGCATTTTGGGCTGTATAAGTAGGGGCATTGCCAGCAGATCGAGGAACGTGATCGTTCCCCTTTATTCGACATTGGTGAGGCCTCATCTGGAATACTGTGTCCAGTTTTGGTCCCCACACTACAAGAAGGATGTGGAAAACTTGGAAAGAGTCCAGCGGAGGGCAACAAAAATGATTAGGGGTCTGGAGCACATGACTTATGAGGAGAGGCTGAGGGAACTGGGATTGTTTAGTCTCCAGAAGAGAAGAATGAGGGGGGATTTGATAGCAGCCTTCAACTACCTGAAGGGGGGTTCCAAAGAAGATGGAGCTCAGCTGTTCTCAGTGGTGGCAGATGACAGAACAAGGAGCAATGGTCTCAAGTTGCAGTGGGGGAGGTCCAGGTTGGATATCGGGAAAAACTATTTCACTAGGAGGGTGGTGAAACACTGGAATGCGTTACCTAGGGAGGTGGTGGAGTCTCCTTCCTTGGAGGTTTTTAAGGCCCGGCTTGACAAAGCCCTGGCTGGGATGATTTAGCTGGGAATTGGTCCTGCTTTGAGCAGGGGGTTGGACTAGATGACCTCTTGAGGTCCCTTCCAACTCTGATATTCTATGAATCTATGATTCTGTGACCTCAATGGAATAATTGTGATCTATTACCTCTTACTAACCACCAGAAGGCACACTGGATGCACAAGCCTAAACACAAATATTCCCTTTGAGTAAAGCAAGTGGGCTAAATATCTTCTTTTAAAAAACAGCTCTGACAAATGCTGCATTTAATAAATCCCTTTGCAGATCAATTCCAACAGCCAGGGAAAAGTGGTTTTACTGAACAGCCATTATGGATAAAAGCAAGGGGAACAAAGGAAATTGCACTGCAGAATTGTGAAGGAGTGGGGAAGCATGACAGTTGTAGCTACAGAATAAGTGGGAAACAGGGCCGGCTCCAGGCACCAGCTAAAGAAGCAGGTGCTTGAGGCGGCCAATACCAAGGGGCGGCACTCCGGCCGCTATTGGGGCGGCACGTCTGGGTCTGTGGCGCTGTAATTCAGCGGCGGGTCCCTCAGTCCCTCTCGGAGTGAAGGACCTGCCACCGAATGGCCACCGGAGAGTGGAATGGTGCGATCATGCTGCCACGGCTTTTTTTTTTTTTTTTTTTTTTTGCCGCTTGGGGCAGTAGAAAATCTGGAGCCGGCCCCGGCACTGGGCAACCTTAACTAAAAGGCAGCACTACCAGCCCCCAGAGAATAATGCTGCAGACAGCGCACAGCCTGGAGCAGCCAAAGGAGAGCAGTCTCCCACACAGGCAGGAGACTCGTGTTGCAGAGGGCCTGCTGCTCTGATGACACTGGGACAGAGAAAGCGCAGCAGCCCCAGCCCATTGCACTGGCTAAGAGGAGCTAAACACTGCTTCCTCCATTGCTGGCTATCACAGCCCCACTGGCAGTGAGCTCCATCCTCCACCGAGCTCAGCATGCTGCCTCTGTAGCCTTTCCCGCCCCTCTGGACTGGGAGGGAGGGACAGAACGAGAAGCTCCCACCCCACCTGAGGCTAAACTTGTTGTCTCCTAGGTTTTGAGAGCAAACCCCCTCCAACAGTTCAAACCTGTAGATCACCCAGGCACCTCAATCTCATTAACCTCCGAACCCACGACAACAAATTCTTCTCCCGTTAGAGAACAAGCATGAGTGACTTCAGGGAGAAAGCAGCTTTTCCGAGGAAGCTGCAAGGGACGGCAGGGGGCAAAGGGGGTGGGATGGACTGAGGGTTGGTCTACAGTGCAACTAAAAGCCTGCGGCTGCCAGTACCAGCTGACTCAGGCGCGCAGAACTTTTAGGCTATGGGTGGACATTTGGGCTCAGGTTGGAGCCTGGGCTCTAGGACCTTGCAAGGTGGGAGGATCCCAGAGCTCAGGCTGCAGTCCCAGCCTTAACTCTACACTGCAATTACCCAGCCCCGCAGCGCGAGCCCCACAAGCCCGAGTCAGCTGGCGTGGGCTAGCCACAGGTGTCTAATTGCAGCGTAGACATACCATTATAATCTCAGTAACTCAAGGTAAGATGGGGACTCAACCACACAATTACTGTGTGTAACTGACACACCAAACCTGATATTACTTTAGGTGCCAGTTGTTTTCACAGGTGCACTCCCACAAAGACAACCTCATCTTGAGGCAAAAAGCTGTAGAGCCTCAGAATAAGAATGGAAAGTTACGCATCTAAGGCAGTGACATTTTTAAGCATATGGCATTAGCAAAATAATGGCCTTCTGTCTTGTTAAGTTTAAAGGCTGCCAGTCATTGATAAGCCAAGACACAGAGCCCCTTGAAAATCCATACAACCCACTGACATAGTTTAGAAAGGAATTGGCTATTTCTCCATCAGCAAAGTCCACTAGACACTGGTGGTTAAATGCATCAAACAAAGATAACTCTGTTTTCATCACAACTTTCCTATGCTGTTTCAGTCTTCAGGCAATCTCTCAGGTTGCAGCTGTCCCTGTCTGCTTTGTTAAAAAAAATTAAGTAGGAACAAATGCAGAGGAGCTCTTGAAAGTATTAACTGTCCAAGCCTATTAAGTGTGACTCAAGTTAGCCACTACAATGCTAGGATAGAACAGGAATCTGGCAATGAGCCAGAGTCAATAAGAAACGTACAGAGTCCACAGTGGACCAAATCTCAACTGCTCTGATCACGGCCCAAAGGAGAACAGCTGGTTCAAGAAAGAGCTCTGTATGGAGGGAATGGGTCCCTTCTTGTGATTTTCCCCAGTCCCAACACACTTTTCCTGGGGCAGGGAAGGGAGGACGAGTAAACCAACACTTGAAAACCTAGTAAAAAAGCTCATGATGTTTCTATGAAATTCAATATAAACTCATCATAACTAATTCACTTCAGAAACACTTTTCTTCTGCATACATAAAAAGCTGAACACATTGCCCAAAATGAAAAAAAAAGTACAATTCTGTAGATGAAACACAATACACAATAAGCCCCCAACCTAACAGTTAGACCCCTGCCATCTTCGTATTTGCCCCTAGATACCTGTACGCTTTTATCAGTTTATTTGCTTTTTCTGCACCTAGCCTGTGGCAAAGCTCAAACCAATGCTAAAAACACATTCAATTGATGCTGAGTGGGCTAGACAGAAGTGAAAATTGAAAAGAACCCATTTAGGCGTCTTTGATTTTACTGCTGTAGATTTCCAGCGTTTTGATGCAAAAACCAGTAGAACAATTTCCTTTACAAACAATGGCCCAGATTCAGAAGCACGTGCTTAAATGCTGTCTTGAGTAGAGGTACATTCCTGAATCAGGGGCACAGATATGAAATAGAAACATCAAACTTGAATTTTAAATGCTAGAAGAGAAGAAAGGATTACATTCCACATCCATATTTCAGTTCCCACTTCCTGTTCTGGGTAGATCCTATGACCCTGTAAATGGAATCAGCTAGTAGGGCAAAGTAATGGAGAGATTCTTCTCTGAACCTTTTAATTTATTTATTTATTTATTTTGTCCTTGTGGGTTCCATTTCTTTGTCATTAATTAAATCAAGGAGCTCTCCAGAGAGACTGTGACGGTAGTATCATCTGTATATCAAGTCTCTCTGACACTTCATTCAAATGCTTTTGTAAGTTTAGAGCCTTTCGTCTCATATTTTGTAAAATGTGTGGTATGTTTGGTATTTTAAATCAAACACTGCCTCATGCTCAGTACAAATTTCAACAATCTATGGTAGCTGCATGCAAGTGTAGAGACAATCGTCCTGAGAGTCATTGGGAAACTGGGAAATTACTCTCTATTTCAGTCCAAACAAACATGAAGCTGATGGTGGTTGAAGACAAGGTACTGTGGACTTGTAGGACTAGTTGTTTTTCAGTGAGCATTAAGTCTCCTGAACAACCAGATGCCAGAAGCTTTGGATGGTTGCAGACGAGTTCTCATAATTTTCATTTTATTTCTGTTGTCAATGCAAGTGTCAAAGACCTCCTTGTCACACTTTTCTCTGCATTCTTGGAAGCACCTTCAGCAACCTGGACACAATGTTCTGTGGTTTTCTTTTTGAACACAGAATCAATAGTATAAGTAGGGAAACATTCGCTCCTGCGTGGTCGGATGCTTGTAGCCATTATCAACTCAGTGACCAATGATACTGTATTAGTGTCAATGTTGATTCCTTTAATTCTTCCTCTGATTTTCCCCTCTGTTTTCACACTTCCAGCTACTAGTAATGGGCTTGCAAGTTTAAATTGGTGCGGAGGACTATATTGAAGGCAAAGAGCTCCAATCCTTTCTTTACATTGCTCATTCTGTGCTACCCTGAAGGTGAAGTAAAAGAGCTTTGCAGCTTTCTTATCAAGTTCAAATCTTCGTCTTTCAGTTGTTTCTATGGCATAATCCTCAAGTGACCTTTGCTATTTTGGGGTGTTGAAGACAGACTGCTTCTGACTGAAGCTGATGTTCAAGGGCTGCTGGAAGCCCTGGAACAAGGCTTGATGCTATCACTGAAGGAGCTGCACGTCTCAGGACCTCTGAAGAATTAGGCTGATATTTAAGTGACTTCTTTTCAGCACCTACATTTGAAAACGTTGGCCTTTTAAAAATTACTGTTAAAAGCTAAAGCTATACAGGGGCTGAAAGAGCTACCAGAAAAGTGCTGGTGCAGCAGGCCACAGCAACGGGCTGAGTCCAAGCCAGGTGGGCCCAGTGGAGTGAAACACCTTGCAGAGCTGGGAGTGGCTCCACGCTCCATCTGCAATACATTAGGATGTAACCGCTCTTGGCTTCAGAAAAACGATTCCCATTATGAAAGCCTTTGTCCCAAGCTCTAAGAGGCTAGTCTTGGGAGGGTGCTTCAGGAGAGCTCTGGGGCTCTCTCCCCCCACAGGCCTTACACCCTGGGATTCTGAAATTCTGGCCATGGTGAGCCTCTCTGAGCTGCTTCCTGCTCCTGAGGTTTGTACAAGTGCACTAACACAGCTGTTTTTTCACAGAACTCACGGTTCTGTATTTTCAACAGCTGTCAAAATGGTTAAACTGAACTTTGTGCTTGAGCAAAGGGTACAAAGTCAACAGTGATAGACCAGCTGGGAACCAAGGCCAATGCGCTGGATTGTTTGGGTCTCACTAGGCCACATTATGCTTAAATTGCTGCAGGTCTTTTCTCAACAAAACAAGAGCCAATCTAGCTCAGTGTAAAGCCTTATGCTTCCCTGCCTGATTGGAAGAGCAAGTAAACGCCATCCGTTTGTATTGTTCTGAATAAAATCAAGCTGGGTTTTCCTACTCAATAGCCCAGAGGGGGATGCTCCAACTCAACTTCACTTGAAGTAACTGCAGAGTGTGGAGTGGACTGGCACAGCTAGGCAGGATCTCCACAATGCAAACTCCAGGAAATCCATGTGTCACTTCTCTCCAGGACTGATTTACAGTGATCCTATCCCATGCATTGAGCACACAAGGGAGAGGGCGAAGACACTTCCTAGCTCCAGAGAATGGTTATTATTAGCCACACAACAAGTACAGATATTAGAATCTATGCTGCAGCCGTTACAAGTTCCTGGCTGCGTCTTGATATTATCAGTTGTCATGACAGTAACTGCTGTACGTGGTGGTAGTGACCAAGATGGAACACCAGGATTCTGAGAAGAAACATTCCTTCCTCCAGGTTTATCTTTGAACAAAAGACTAAGTGACTGAACAAATACACAGCACAGCTGTAACAGATCAGACTCCTGGACCCTCTAGTCCAGAAACAAACCTCCTGCTGATCAGATCAGACCACTAGTCTCTCTAATACGGTGTTTGTCTAGTTTGAATGCCCTCTTCCATGCTACCCCTACAAAACCCCTATCCCAGTACAGCAGATACCACCTGTGACACATGGCCAGAAAGGGTTAAGCATCCTGCAGGATAAATTACCCAAATTCAACCGCTAAGGACATATTATAAGATAACGTTTATGTTTTTGTGTGTTTATATATATATAGTTAGAGGTTAACAATGTAACCAAAGAGTTCCTGTCTGTGCTGTGTTCTATTAATTCAGAGATCAAAAGGAGATCTTAACATTTAAATGAATTGTAAATATATTACTGGATTCATTTCTCTTTGAAATGTATAGCAAATCACCTGTGAATGGTGGAAAACAGACAATTGCCTTATGTTAATCGATGTAGCTAATTACTGGAGATGCTTAGGAAACAGGTCTACTTCAAAGTCTCCATGATTGCCTATTGTTCGCCTAAGGTCTCCATGCTGTCAAGAGAAGGCCTGGAACTGTATAAAGGTGTCTTGGGTCCTGATCCTTTCATCTCAGATCTGCTTGATGCTTTATGCCGGGGCAGCTTGAGTCATAAAACTGAGATCTCCAGTCCCATCTGGATCACCCTGAATATGAACATTGGACTATAACCTATGGACAAATTCTGAAAGAACTCTTTGCAACTACAAAGCTCACTATCTCTACTATGAATCTGATCTCAGAACTGTACTCATGTCTGTATGTATACTGGTCTTTTATCCAATACTCTCTCGCTTTACTTTTTTAATACATTTTAGTAGTTAATAACAATTGGCTGTAAGTGTGTATTTGGGTAAGATCTGAAATAGTCATTAACCTGGGAGGTAATGTGTCCGATCCTTTGGGATTGGTAGAACTTTCTTATATGATTAATAAGATTTTCAGTAATCCTCATATTTGACTTGGGTGTCTGGATGGAGGCCTAAGGCTCGGTTGCTTTAAGGAAACTGTGTTTTGGCTTCTGGATAACCAGGAAGGTATTATAGACGCTATTTGAGGCTAGCTTAGTGGATCTAAGTATTGGAATGACCACCAGCTTTGGGGATTGTCTGCTCCATTCTTTGCCATTTGCCCTAATTAAGTAACCTCAGTGTGGCTCCTCTCGGACTCCGGTCACACCCCCCTTCTTTCAACTTCCTTCTCAATATTAACCCACATTGGAAAAAATGCCATCATCCACTGGCTGTGTGTGTATGTGTATATGTATATATTTTACACACACACATACACACACACAATTATTAAACTTCAAAACAGAATCTCCCTCTGGGTCTCTCAATGCATTTGGTGTTAGTCTATTTAGATGGAAAGACCTTTAGGACACCGTCAAGTGTACCACATTTCACAAGATGTTCTGTCACAACTGAGCTAGGCTCTTTGTTCTGCGGCACCAGCATGTCTAGCAATATTTGAAGGAGGGAAGAGCGAGAGAGGGAGAATTAAAATGTTCTTTAGACTTGGGAGGGAGCCAGGAGACCATGAGTTGAAGCTTCACCTTTTCCACTCACTGGTGCACATCACAGCCACTATTATTGAACAAGGTCTTGTATCCCTATCCTAGGAGACAGGCAAGAGCCATTGCCCCATTTTAAAGATTAAAGTAAATGAGAGATTACATAAAGTCATTTCTGGCAGACTTGAGAATAAAACTCAGGTCTCTAACAGGCCACACTGAAATCACATTCTTACACTACCACCAAGGATATGTCTATACTGCAATTAGACGCCTGCGGCTGGCCCGTGCCAGCTGACTCAGGCTCACAGGGCTTGGGTTGTGGGGCTGTTTAATTGCTGTGGAGACATTCAGACTTAGGCTTCAGCCCGAACGTCTACACTGCAATGAAACAGCCCCAGAGCCCGAGCCCATGTCAGCTGGCACGGGATAGCCACCAGGGTCTAATTGCAGTGTAGACACCCCCAAGAAAGAGTGTGTCACAGCAAGGGGAAGGCTATCATGTCTGTAACCGTTGCATTAATCACAAGCTCACATTCATCACCTACCTGAACAAGGGACACAGATTCCTAATGTTCCACGGTTAGTCTACTACAGAGGTGTTGTAGCTCACTGGCAAGGATGTAGGGAGGTGTGTCATGAATGAGAAAAAGGGAGGGAGAGAAGGAAAGCACGGTCCTGTGGTTAAGGCACTAGACTGGGGCATACTGGGCCGCAGCTCTGACTCTGCCACTGACTTCCTGAGCTGGACAAGTCACTTACACCAGAATTTTCCAAAGTTGCTGCTAATTGTGTGTTCCCAATTTTCTGGATGCCCGATTTGAGACACTTAGAGCCTTGTTTTGAGAACAGCTGAATGCTCATAACTCCAAGTGAGGTCAATGGGTGCTGCAGGTATTCAGCACTTCTTAAAAATCAATTGTCCCACCAGAAGCCTAGGCAAGAGCCTCCCTCAAAACCCACAGCCCAATCGGTACCAGACTGCAAAACAGGTTTGTTTGAGTTACACAATGGATCAAGATTCTTATAACACATTCATAGTTGGAGACCATTATAATCTGTCAAGTATGATCCGATGCACAACAAAATCCAGGTGTTCCACATTTTGTTTATTTGTCACACCTTCTGATTGCTTATGCCGTATCTCAGCCCCTCCTTCTCGGACTTGTCACAAAGCACTCTGCTGGCGCTGAACAAATAATGCATCATCATAACAACCTGCTTCAGGCAGTAACCAGCATTTAATGCTTGGGAGGGAAGGAAAAAAGACCTGTCGCGGCACGCATGCAGTGCTACACAACGCCTTTAGATGATCAGCTTGTGCCCTGCAACATGGAGCTTGACACAGTAATATGGGTAATCAGTTTGCAGAACTACAAAATTTCATTAGTGGTCATCCCAGTTATGCAGCCCTCTTTAAAATCCTGTCACAGAATGGGACTCTGGGCTGCTGCAGCGAGGGATTCCATAGGCTGGTGAAAAGACATGCTGCATAATCAAATATTCCCTTCAAATCACAACCCACACTGAGAATTGCAGAAAGTGAAATAAAAACCTTGCAGCTGGGGTTCAAATAAATATTCACATACTTAGCAGCTATTGTAAGAACCAAGAACGTGGGTCTAGAACCCAAGGCTATGGAGACCCTAGATCTTTGACACTCCTGTGTTGCCACCAAGGGAGATGGGTAAAGCAGTACCTCATAATCCTGAAAGGTTCGGCCCCAAAGGAAATCCTATCAGAGCACCCCTAGGCCTGCAGCTGCCTGATTGGCTCGCACCGACTACTTAAGCCAGGAAGTGACTGGGTTGGGCTGTCTGAGCAATGGTGCTGCTTGCAGCTGCTGTGTTGGACTCTACTCTTGCTTGCTTCCAAGTCTGTTTCTTGACTCCTGCACTACTACTGACCTTCTCCTGGCTCACCCCTGCCCTTGCTCCTAGCTCCCACCTTGCTCCTGCTCGGTGCCTGATCCTTGCCTCTTCTCCAGTTCCTGCCTTTATGCCTTGTTTCTGACCATGGGCTACCAGCCCTGGCTCTGATCCCCAGCTCTGACTGCTGACTCCAACTCTGGCTCAACCCTGGCTCTGGCATGTGGCGTCTGTCCCCGGCTCTGACCCTCAGCTTCGGTTCCTGGTTCTGACTCTGGATCTACCCCGGCTCTGGTATGTGCCAGCTGACTGGTTCTTTGAAGAGCTCTTTCCAGGAGCCTGAGGGCCGTCAGCACTCCCTGAGGTTTGTATGGGCTGTTCTAAGGCTGTTGCAACAAGGCTTCCCTGGATCTCCTGTGGCTAGAGTATGTGGCTAGAGTACTGCTGCAGTGTCTCATGGTTATTTCCTGCAGGCGTACTGAAACAGAAGATGCCTGAAGCTAAAAGAAAAGGTCTCCATGCACCTGTGGGCTAGCAAGACAGAACTGTGCTGAAAAGGGTCAAAAATCAGGCTGTGACCAGGAAAAAGGACAAGGTTTCTTTCAGTTCTCCCTCTCTAGACTTTTCCCATGCAGCTGTAAGGGCCCAGCCCACACATACTCCCCACCTGAATGGCAGTGAATTAGCAAGCAGAGATTTTCTTTAATAGGGGAGAGTTACTCTAACACCTACTCTCTGCAACTGAAGCCATGTCTACACTTGAAACTTTTGCCAGTATAGTTATGTCAGATAGGAGTGTGATTTTTAAAAAAAAACAACAACAACATTTCTATGCAGTAAAAGCCCTACTCTACATGCAGCTGTGCCACCAAAAAGTGTGTTCAGCAGGGTAGCTTATTTCATTTGGGGAAAATGAACTCTACTAAGGCCTGGTCTACATTACGAAGTTAGATGAATGTTGGCTGAGTCATTCATATGTAAATAGTTAATCTTCTCTCCCACCCAGGAAAGCTCTCCATTATGCCGACATCATAACACCACCTTCCCAAGCGGTCAAGCCATGATCAATGCACTGAGCTCGATGCAGTGCGAGTGTAGACACTGCGTTACCTATGCCAGCCCTAACAGGACTCCAGCAGCTGACCCCCAATGCCTGACACTGACCGCTCTGGTCACAACTGTGACTCCACTGCCCGGGGTCACGGAGGCCGGAAGGCCCCCATTGCCTTTAAAGACCTGGCATTTCAGAAATTTGCTTTTCCTGATTGCCCAGCTTGGTGAGCACATCTAGCAGCTCTCCACTGTTGAGTGCAACTGCCCAGCTGACCACGCCAGCTATATACTCCGGATGCACTCCAGCCTGGAGGAGACAGGAGATACTCGGTATCTTGGGCCTTGGGGAGAAGAGACCATCCAGGAACAACTATAGTCCAACCACAGAAAAGTGGACATCTACAGGCAGGTTGCTCGGGGGATGCAAGAGAAGGGATACGACAGAGACCGGTAGCAGTGCCGCATGAAAGCCAAGGAACTACAGCAGCCATACCAGAAGGCCAGGGAGGCAAACAGTCAATCCAGTGCCGAGCTGCAGGCTTGCTACTTTTACAAAGAACTGCCTGCCATCCTTCGTGGAGACCTCACCACCACGCCGCAGAGCACTGTGGATATCTCCAAGGAGCCAGAGTCACGGGCCCCTGCCATGAACAGCGAGGACAAGGAGAAGGAGGAAGAGGAGCAGGATGGGGACATGCAACCAGGGGTCCAGCTATACCATGAGCCAGATCCTGTTTTAGACTCCCCTGCAGTCCAGTCCATCCCAGCAGTCGAGCACGGGTGAGCCCGATGCAGGGGAAGGAACCTCGAGGGAGCATGTAAATGTATTTCCTATTGCAGCGATGTACTGATGGCACCCCCAGCGTAACAGGACACAGTTAGCGACTCTTCATGTCCCTTGAATCCACCGGAGAGATCTCGATGAACCTTCCATGGCAGTGCTCTGCAATCGTCTCCCCAAGGTTTCTAGGGAGGGAAGCCTGATTTCTGCCTCCACAGTAGGACACTTCTCCGCACCAGTCAGCGATAACATCAGCAGGCACCACTGCAGTAAACAGGCTAGCAACATACGGGCCCAGGCAGTTTCGGGATGCCACCAGCAGCTGTGCTCTCTGCCTCTGTCCCCCTCAGGAGTGAGAGATCAGCTAAAATCACCCCCCGCCTGTGGAGAGCAGTGCCAGTGTTCAGTGCCATTGTCCTGTGCTCGTAGTTCCATATAACCGCAAAATTCCCTCCACATTTCCCTTGCCCCGGCAGGCCATACTCACCATGGCTAGTGCTGGGAGCATGCGGTGAACAAGTGTGCTGAAGCAGCAGTGTCATAGGCAAGTTTTGTTTAAAACGTTAAGGGAGCAAAAGAAGGGAGTTCTGAACCTCAGATTTCGCTTTCTGTTGTGACTAAACTGTCAACGGTACCTCTGTGTGCTTTATCTGTAGCTGCTGCTGTTGTAGTTTTGAGGGGTTCCCCCTCCACACCTGCAGAACACCTGCGCCAGATAAGGAGAGAAAGAAGGGGACTTGTGATGCCATGTTCCATGAGCTCCTGCAAGTCAGTGCTGCATCAGACCGTGAGCACAGGGCCTGCAGGATGAACGCTGCAGACAGCCTGGAGAAGGAAAGAGCAGACAGGAGAAAGGCCCAGGAGTCCCAGCAGGAAAAGGAGAGGGAGATGCACCAGGCCATCATGGGGCTTTTCCGGCAGCAACCACAGATGCTGCAGACTCTTGTGGACCTACGGGTCAGACAGTCACAGCCTCACCTCCCTTTGCAGTCCGCAAAAAACTCCACTGCAGCACCTGCCTACACCCCCCTCAACATTCCACGTGGCCTCAGAGGCCGCATCCCTACCACCCCACATCAGGGGACGTTAAGGACACCCACAGCTTCACATACACTGGCCTGTGAATGCCACGGCTGTTTGTTTAGATAAAATGGACATGAATATTCGTTACCCTTAATAAATTAATGGAACGGAACTTAAGTTTTTAATGTATTTGCTTTTAAATTGCACAGGTTTTGCTTTGCACTGATTTTGTTACTCAAAATTATATTCTTTGGAAAATAATTCACCTTTATTAGTTCACAACATCCGCTCTGGAGTGCCTGGTGGTCCTGAAAGCAACCATTACTTGTTATTGTACAGTCTGACTCAACTCCTAGGATCACTGACAAACACGGTGTTATAAATATACAGCAAGCACCACCATGTTAATAGGTGCACTGACAGTTTTATATTCGTAGATGTTCACCAAGCACCACCCAATTCCTAACAGGCCCCCAAACAGCAGGGCCAAGAAGAACACAGTACACCACAACATGTTATTGTGACTCACTCTTCAAGTGCTCTTTCAAGAGCACCTTCAGCCGTACAGCTCCACATTTCTAATAGCCCTTGTGTCTGGCTGTTCAAACTCAGCAGACAGCTGCTCCATCTCTGCCCTCCACACCAGTAGCAACTTCTCCCTCTTTGCTTCACAGATACTATGCAGGATACAGCAGATACCTTTAATCATTGGGATATTATTCTCACAGAGATCCATTCTTGTGAGTAAACAACACCAGTGTCCTCTTAATCTACCAAGAGCTCATTCAACTGTCATTTTGCACCTGCTGATTAGGTAGTTGAATCTCCTTGATGCTGGCCAGGTGGACTGTGTATGGCTTCGTGAGCCAGGGGAGCAACGGGTAGGCTGGATACTGGGCTAGATGGATCATTGGTCTGACCCAGTATGGCCATGCGGATGATCCATGTTTCTTGGACCCAGAGAAAGCACTCCACCATTAGCAGCTGCTCAAAAACGCCACCAACAATTTCGAATTGGTTCTCACTATGTCCCACAGCAATCTGTCCTCCAAAAAATCATCATGTTCCCTCCCCACTGCTTCAATTTTTCTTAAAGCTCTGCAAATACCAGAGGATCATGAGTCCTGTGCTTGCAATGCTTACGAACATCGTGCAGAGCCATGCAAGCTCCATTATTCTGGCAGACAACAAGGAGGGCTGCACAGATTCATGGTATTTTTTAAAAAGGCATGACAATTATGGGATATAGATTACATTGTGGGATGGAGACAGCTGCATGCTAGGAAGTTAACCCCTTTCTCCCACTCACCCCTGCATGACTTGTTTCTGCCCCACCATACACTGCCAAAATTTCCCAAAAGACAATGTGCTTGATGGTGGTGGGTTGCACGCTGGGATACCTACCCTTGGTGCACTGCACTGTGCATTGACACAAGCATTCCTGGTGAGTATGCGCAGCACCGACCCAAGGGCTAAGTATGCATGTGCACAAGCAATATACTAACTGCAGCAGCTTTATGATAATGTAACTTGCATCAGCAAAAGTTTGTAGCATAGATATGGCCTAAGAGGATTTGCCTGTATAGCTGTACCAGCAAACCTTTTCCAGTGCAGACTAGACCTTGCTCTCCAGCATCTCAAACCAATGCTTTAAAAAGAAATCTAAATTACAGCTTTGAATGAATTGAGTCACATTAGACGGGAGGGGCCTGCCTACACCAGAAAACACTGTAACTCTATTTAGGAGACATATAGAAGGAATGCACTTGTAATGGCCTCAGCAACCTTTTAAGCTGCAGTGTAGAAAGTGGTGCAGGCATTTTAAATCAGATCTCATTAGAATTAAGATATTTTTGCTTTGGTGGAAAACATTCTAAGACAGACCAAGCTGAGACCATCAGTCTCATATTATTTGTAACCTGATGCAGAATTGCTGCTAGAGGTCCAAAGATTAAATGCCAGAAGAACATAAATTATAAAGTAACTTCCACAGTTCCCCAAATCTGTTTCTTCCAAAGACATTTCACTATCACTAAATACAACTAAAGGCAATTAAACTATGCTAGCAGGCACTGAGATATCACAGTGAGAGAGACCTAAAACAGACAGAGCTCTTCCAAACACTCTACATTACAATAGGAATGCTGCATTTTTATTTTGTAGCGTATCAGGCTATGTCTACACTGCGCACCTTTTACTGACACAGCCATGCCGCTAAAAGGTGCGCAGTGTAGCCGTTCTTTGTTGTCAGTAGAGAGGTCTCCCGCCAACAAAATAAATCCACCCCCAAAGAGAGGCGGCAGCTTTGCCGGTTGGAGAGCTCTCCCACTGACAAAGCACTGTTTCACACCGGTGCTTTTCGTCGGTAAAACTGTTGTCATGGGAGGAGGGGGGGGAAGGTGTTCACAACAAAAGTTTTACCAACAAAGTGCAGTGTAGACAAAGCTTAACATTCTAGTAGTACAATGGATTTAGCATTTGTCCTCATTTATATTTAAAATAGTGTCTGGAGATCTGCTATGTGGGTAAACCTCAAAAGTCTGAGGGTATGTCTACACTACCCACCAAATCGTGGGCAGCAATCAATCCAGTGGAGGTCGATTTATCGCGTCTAGTCTAGTCGCGATAAATCAACCCCCAAGCGCTCTCTCGTTGACTCCTGTACTCCACCGCCACGAGATGCACAGGCAGAGTTGACGGGGGAGTGGCAGCAGTCGACTCACTGCAGTGAAGACACTGTGGTAAGTAGGTCTAAGCACGTCGACTTCAGCTACGTTATTCACGTAGCTGAAGTTACGTAGGGTTACCATTCGTCCGGATTCCCCCGGACATGTCTGGCTTTTTGAGCTAAAAATAGCGTCCGGGGGGAATTTGTAAATGTCCGGACTTCCCCCCCGCATGCAGAGCGCGCGCGGCTAACAGGGCAGCCTGCCGGATGGTGCCACTTACATGGGGCTCCGACAGCCAGAGAGAGCACGTCCTCCGCCTCCCCTGCAGCAGAGCTCACTCCCTCCCTCCCTGCATTCGCAGATCGCCTCCGGCAGTTCGCACCGGCAGTCTGGAGCTCCTCCCTCGCTCCTTCTCCCCTGCCAGCCAGCCTGCCGGGACAAACGGCTCACACAGACGTTAGGCGAAGGCCAACAACAAGGGGGCCAGGGGGTCGGAGAAGGGGCAGGGAGGTTTTGGAGGGGGCAGTCAAGAGACGGGGGGGGTCCGGGAGTTCGGGGTGGGGGCTTTCTGGGGTGGGTGTGGATAAGGTTTTGGGAAGTCAGGGTACAGGTAGGAGGTAGGGTCCTGGGGGGCAGTTAGGGTGGGGAGGGTCTTAGGAGGAGGCATTTAGGGGACAAGAAACAGGGAGGCTTAGGTAAGGAGTGGGTTTCTGGGGGGGCAGTTAGGAGCAGGGGGTCCCAGGAGGGGGCAGTCAGGGGACAAGGAGCGGAGGGAGGGTTGGGAGCTCTGAGGGGGGGCGAAAAGAGGGAGGGGCTAGGGCAGGACAGGGGCGGGGCTCCTCCCATCCTCTTTTTTGCTTGCTGAAATATGGTAACCCTAAAGTTACGTAACTTAGATTGATCCACACCTCCCAGTGTAGACCAGGCCTACAGGGCTCTGGGAGTACGGGTGAAGGAGTTTGGAGCGCAGATGGTATTCTCTTCGATTCTTCCTGTCAAAGGTAGGGACCCGGGCAGAGGCAGATGTATCATGTAGGTGAATGCCTGGCTGCGAAGATGGTGTTGCCAGGAGGGCTTTGGCTTCCTCGACCACGGGATGCTATTTGAGGAAGGACTGCTAGGCAGAGACGGCGTTCACCTTTCGAGGAGGGGAAAGGCCCTATTTGGACACAGACTGGCTAACCTAATGAGGAGGGCTTTAAACTAGGTTCGACAGGGACAGGTGAGCAAAGCCCACAGGTAAGTGGGGAACATGGAGACCTGGGAGATGGGTCGGAAACTAGAGGCAGTGTGGGCTATAATGGCAGAGAGAAAGGAGGGTCAGGGCAAAACTGGGAGGCAAGATTGAACCAGTATCTTAGATGCCTATATATAAATGCGAGAAGTGTGGGTAATAAGCAGGAAGAACTGGAAGTGCTAATAAATAAATACAACTATGGCATTGTTGGCATCACTGAACCTTGGTGGGTTAATACACATGATTGGAATGTTGGTGTGGATGGGTACAGCTTGCTCAGGAAGGATAGACAGGGGGAAAAGGGAGGAGGTGTTGCCTTATATATTAAAAATGTACACACTTGGACTGAAGTGGAGATAGACATAGGAGACGGAAGTGTTAAGAGTCTCTGGGTTAGGCTAAAAGGGGTAAAAAACAAGGGTGATGTCATGCTAGGAGTCTACTACAGGCCACCTAACCAAGTGGAAGAGGTGGATGAGGCTTTTTTTAAACAACTAACAAAATCATCCAAAGCCCAAGATCTGATGGTGATGGGGGACTTCGACTATCCAGATATATGTTGGGAAAATAACACAGCGGGGCACAGACTATCCAATAAGTTCTTGGACTGCATTGCAGACAACTTTTTATTTCAGAAGGTTGAAAAAGCTACTAGGGGGGAAGCTGTTCTAGAATTGATTTTAACAAATAGGGAGGAACTCATTGAGAATTTGAAAGTAGAAGGCAGCTTCGGTGAAAGTGATCATGAAATCATAGAGTTTGCAATTCTAAGGAAGGGTAGAAGGCAGTACAGCAAAATAGAGACAATGGATTTCAGGAAGGCGGATTTTGGTAAGCTCAGAGAGCTAATAGGTAAGGTCCCATGGGAATCAAGACTGAGGGGAAAAACAACTGAAGAGAGTTGGCAGTTTTCCAAAGGGACACTATTAAGGGCCCAAAAGCAAGCTATTCCGCTGGTTAGGAAAGATAGAAAATGTGGCAAAAGACCACTTGGCTTAACCACGAGATCTTGCATGATCTAAAAAACAAAAAGGAGTCATATAAAAAATGGAAACTAGGACAGATTACAAAGGATGAATATAGGCAAACAACACAGGAATGCAGGGGCAAGATTAGAAAGGCAGAGGCAAAAAATGAGCTCAAACTAGCTACGGGAATAAAGGGAAACAAGAAGATTTTTTATCAGTACATTAGAAGCAAGAGGAAGACCAAAGACAGGGTAGGCCCACTGCTCAGTGAAGAGGGAGAAACAGTAACAGGAAACTTGGAAATGGCAGAGATGCTTAATGACTTCTTTGTTTCGGTCTTCACCAAGAAGTCTGAAGGAATGCCTAACATAGTGAATGCTAATGGGAAGGGGGTAGGTTTAGCAGATAAAATAAAAACAGAACAAGTTAAAAATCACTTAGAAAAGTTAGATGCCTGCAACTCACCAGGGACTGATGAAATGCATCCTAGAATACTCAAGGAGATAATAGAGGAGGTATCTGAGCCTCTAGCTATTATCTTTGGGAAATCGTGGGAGACGGGAGAGATTCCAGAAGACTGGAAAAGGGCAAATATAGTGCCCATCTATAAAAAAGGGAAATAAAAACAACCCAGGAAACTACAGACCAGTTAGTTTAACTTCTGTGCCGGGGAAGATAATGGAGCAAGTAATTAAGGAAATCATCTGCAAACACTTGGAAGGTGGTAAGGTGATAGGGAATAGCCAGCATGGATTTGTAAAGAACAAATCGTGTCAAACCAATCTGATAGCTTTCTTTGATAGGATAATGAGTCTTGTGGATAAGGGAGTAGCTCTGGATGTGGTATACCTAGACTTTAGTAAGGCATTTGATACGGTCTCGCATGATATTCTTATCGATAAACTAGGCAAATACAATTTAGATGAAGCTACTATAAGGTGGATGCATAACTGGCTGGATAACCGTATTCAGAGAGTTGTTATTAATGGTTCCCAATCCTGCTGGAAAGGCATAAAAAGTGGGGTTCTGCAGGGATCTGTTTTGGGACCGGCTCTGTTCAATATCTTCATTAACGACTTAAGATATTGGCATAGAAAGTACGCTTATTAAGTTTGCGGATGATACCAAACTGGGAGGGATTGCAACTGCTTTGGAGGACAGGGTCATAATTCAAAATGATCTGGACAAATTGGAGAAATGGTCTGAGTTAAACAGGATGAAGTTTAATAAAGACAAATGCAAAGTGCTCCACTTAGAAAGAAAAATCAGTTTCACACATACAGAATGGGAAGAGACTGTCTAGGAAGGAGTACAGCAGAAAGGGATCTGGGGGTTATAGTGGACCACAAGCTAAATATGAGTCAACAGCGTGATGCTGTTGCAAAAAAAGCAAACGTGATTCCGGGATGTATTAACAGGTGTGTTGTGAGCAAGACACGAGAAGTCATTCTTCCGCTCTACTCTGCGCTGGTTAGGCCTCAGCTGGAGTATTGTGTCCAGTTCTGGGCACCGCATTTCAAGAAAGATGTGGAGAAATTGGAGAGGGTCCAGAGAAGAGCAACAAGAATGATTAAAGGTCTTGAGAACATGACCTATGAAGGAAGGCTGAAAGAATTGGGTTTGTTTAGTTTGAAAAAGAGAAGACTGAGAGGAGACATGATAGCAGTTTTCAGGTATCTAAAAGGGTGTCACAAGGAGGAGGGAGAAAACTTGTTCACCTTAGTCTCTAAGGATAGAACAAGAAGCAATGGGCTTAAACTGCAGCAAGACAGGTTTAGGTTGGACATCAAGAAAAAGTTCCTAACTGTCAGGGTGGTTAAACACTGGAATAAATTGCCTACGGAGGTTGTGGAATCTCCATCTCTGGAGATATTTAAGAGTAGGTTAGATAAATGTCTATCAGGGATGGTCTAGACAGTATTTGGTCCTGCCATGAGGGCAGGGGACTGGACTCGATGACCTCTCGAGGTCCCTTCCAGTCCTAGCATCTATGAATCTATGAATACTTAACGCAGAATTGCGCTGAGTAGCACAGGAGGGAAATAAGCTAACAGGAGTCTGGGTTCAGTTCTTTTTCCATTTCACCTCGTGCCCCCATTCGCATTTCTTGGCATCAGCTGCAGCTGGTGTGCTCTCCAAGAACTGAGCACATCACATCTCCCACATAACCCCTTCCCCTCAAAGGCCTGGTCTACACTGGGGGGTGGGGGAGGGGTGTCGATGTAAGATATGCAACTTCAGCTACGGGAATACCATAGCTGAAGTCGCCGTATCTTATTCCGACTTCCCGCGCCGTGACGACGGGAGGTATCGACGGCCGTAGCTCCCCCGTTGACTCCACTACTGCCGCTCGCTCTGATGGAGTTCCGGAGTTGACAGGGAGCGCGTTCAGAGATCGATATATCACGTCTCGACAACTGATCGCTACCCGCCGATACGGCGGGTAGTCTGGACGTACCCAAAGTTTCCACACCCATTGGAAAGGGAGTCAAGGCCAGGACTCAGGTGTGGCTATGCACATAAGGCAGAATTCCCTCTTCAGCGGGATTTAAGTTCTTATCACCGAGGCTCCTGAAAGGTTTCATGGCTGTTCATCATTGTTCTGCTGAACCCATACCAGGCCCTGGCTGCAATCACAGACCTATGGCATCTTGTGTATCCCACACACCTGCTGGGTGTGGTGGTCTGTCCCATCTAGTGGCACCGAGACTACTTAGAGAGAGATTAATGAGGCTGCTTTACAGCCTTAGCTAACAGCCAGTGGCTTTTAGCTCATGCACTAAACTCCAGAGGCCCCAGGTTCAATCCTGCCTGCTGATGACCAGGGTTTGCCAGCATAACACTTGCACTGCCACTGAGTCACAGAGCCAGGTGAGCTTTACACATTTACAAACAAACAAGTTCAGCTCAGCTTTCATTTGAAAAGGAAACCTCTCTGGGACCCCTCAGCAACGTGTCAAGTGAGTCAAAGCGAAGGATTCACCTCTTCCTGGACAATGCTGAGAAGGAAACAGCTGCTGCTGAAATAAAATAATGCTTTGCACTTTGGGGCACCTTCTATAAGGTCATCAAGTGCTTTACAAACGCTAACGAATTCACATCTCCTACTCTGTGAGAATGGCATCCTGGGGTTCCTTTCGATCAGGTTATTAGTAACCATGTAAGACTGAGGATGGAAGTCTCCTGGACCATACTGTCTCTTTCCAAGGGTTTCTGCAAACACAGTCCCATGGAACAAAGGAAACAACCCTTGGTGGAGAAGAAGTGGCTCTGGGGTGGCACAGTTTGTGTGGTGAGAAGAACCCAGCTGCTAACTCTGTCTTGGGCACGGACCAGAGCCTTGGAGTGTGAATGGGACAACAGAATTTTGCTAATTTACACTCCTGACAGGAGACCCCTAACATGCAACAAAGACAATGCAACACAAAGTGTACTGTGTCCAGGTAAGTAACTGCAGCATCGTCCGTCAAAACAGAGCTCATCATGCTTCCAACCCTAATCTTTTATCATTCCATGCCAGCACTGCCCTCCCATGCCAACTCTAGCACCACTTTTTTTTTCTTTTTGCTGGCACATATAATGTGCAGTGTAGAAAAGTACAGCTGGCACATATAATGTGCAGTGTAGAAAAGTACAGCCTGGTGGGGCTCTAGCTTCAGCAGATTTGACTCAAACACCCAGCATGTTGGTGCAGTAAGAAGAGGCTATTGTTACAGAGTCATTTTGCAGAGCAGAACCACACTAAGCCTCACAACGGCATTGCAAGAAAGGTGTCTTCATTATCATAATTACTATGTTACAGATGTGGAAGCTAACGCACCAAGAGCAACTTGCCCAATGTCATTCAGGCAAACTGGAGGACTCTGGGACAGCCTGCCAGACCTCCAGACTCCAGTCCGCCTGCAAACCCACACTTACACCTTGCCTCAGTTCTCAAGGACTCAGCTCAGTTTCTGGTGGCACCTTAAAGATTAACAGATTTATTTGGGCAGAAGCTTTCATGGGTAAAAAACCCACTTCTTCGGATGCATGGCTCAGCTCAGTTTCGTTTCTGGATCAGTTCCCAGGTGGGGATGAGATGGCAAATTTACACTCGGCCATTGCCTACCAGGGGATTCCCTATACTGTAGCTGAACTAGGATCATACTCCTAAAACTTGGTTAATTTAAGAGTTATGGTTGCTCTGGTGCATTTCCTGTCACCATAATCACCAGTGGCAGATTAATGATTTTGCCGCCCCTAGGCCCTAAAAATAATTGCCGCCCCCAACCCCATATGAACTTGTTTTAGTTTTTTTACAAATTCGTTTGAACTAAAATGAATCTAAACATCATTAGAATAATTGAACATTTACAAGTTTTATTATAAATAAAATTACAAGTACAGCGGACCCTCGCATGAACGCGCATCTGTATAGCGCGATTTCGCTTATAGCACGGGACTGCGCATGGATCCAAAACTGAGAACTGCTTAATTTCTTCCTTCTGGTCATATTATTAATGTTTAGGATTCTCGCGAGTATGTTTACTAAATGGCGTCGTGCCGTCATTGGTGGTTTCAATACACGCTATGATTGGTAGAATCGTGGCTTCACTGATGCCGCGATTACAAAAATGCTGCTATTATAAATTTGCCGCCCTAGGCCTAGGCGATAATACGCCGCTGATAATCACAAAAAAAATCAAGGAAATCCTCAGTTCAGGCAACATGAGCATCCAGATCAACCTCAACTCATCTCTCTTACCAACTAAACACTGTAATATCCAACACATCCACAGACTCCTCCCATTCACCACAATCTCCATTTAAATAGTGGCATATAACTAGCTACAGTGCACCAAAAACAGAAATCGGACCTCAGCAACAGCAAGATATATTTCCTATTGACACACGTGACAAGTCTATACTGTGTTGTCTGAACATGGAAAAGCATGAAATCAGAGTTCAGATTCTGCCTCTAAATGGGAGTTTGAGGCATTGAGTATTTGGAGGAAACACGAGAGGAAAATATGGCAGATGGAATAGGAAGGTAGCCCTCCCCTTAAAGACCTAGCATTCCATAGGCCTCCGCACCAAGAAGAAAACCAGGATGATGAAGCACCAATGAACTGTTTATATTTTGAATTATTTCTTTAGAAAATTCCCCACTGCTTTGCAATGTGAAGCCCTGGGTAGAATTTGAAGCTTGTGACTCTGAGACTAGCATACAATATGGCCTGAAAAACATTAGCATCTCTGGGGAAATGTGAGAAAGGAATTATTTGAAATCTTCTGAACTCTGAGAAGGTGCTAAAGAGTGTGCAGAGTCCCTAGAAAACTACAGCTTGTGGCCCTACATCTCTCCACTGAGATGGATTTTTGTGCATTAAGGGGTTCTTGAGCTAGGAGAGCTGTGGAGCTGCTAGATGCCGCCATATTCAGTGCTGCGAGGCAGCTTGCAGCAGCCGTTTTGCTCTGCAGCATTTTGGGCTTAAGAGAACACGTGCTGTCTCAGACACGTCATCCCAAATGAGCGATGCGGATTGTATGCTATTATCATCAAGGTCCTTGCTATTGGCTTCCTGTCTCTCTTCTGGCACACTCCTGGGAGCTGTGTACCCAGCATGTGGCAGTTTGTCAGAACACAATGAGATTAGGGGAACTGACTGGGAGCAACTTAAGCAAGTGCTCTCTAGCAGTGGGCCAACATTGCCCCCCCCCCAGATTGTTCAGTACTACTAAGACCAGGATACCGTCAGACTAAAACTATAATTGACTTCTGTTGGTTAATATTTATTCTGATATGGTCTGGAACAGTTCAGTGCAGTTATCTTTACAAGGAATAAGCTCAAGACATTTGGAATAGTAACTACCAAAGAACATATGGACATTACATTGCATACCTAACAGCAGGTGCTGCCTTCTTTTCCCTGTTGCCTGGGGAGAGAGAGACTGTTTTCTGAAGTGCAGAAAATTTAACTTTTGCTGCATAGCATACAGATGGGTACTCGGAGCTTTAATCGCTGCTGTATTAGCCAGTATGTTGCTACTGCTCCACATATGGATCAAAATTGAACAAAGAATGTGTTTTTAAAAAGTCACTGGAAAAAATAAAGTGGGTTGAATTGTATAAAACATCAGAATAATCAACAAATGGTGTTGGTGATGGTGTTCGCAGCTTGAGCTTGGGATGTCTCTGTTCAAAAGTGGAAGAAACCATTTCAACATTAAGGCCATTTTGCAAAGGGTAAAAATAGGTTTGATGCTGCTCATCTTGACACACGGGAATTAGCATTAACAACCACTGTGTACAGAATGAGAGTGGCATACAGAAACCCCTCCATGAATCCAGCTCAAACCAGATCCCAATGTTTGCTCTAGTCTTTATTTATATTATAAATAAAAGGTGACTTTGCTACTGTTCAAGCTCACGATGCCTGGAAGGCTTTTCAAAGAAATAAGCAAGTCTGCCTGTTACAACAAAGCACATATAATTTTGTTCTGTTTGAACAGAGGCAATGAAAACAAAATAAAACTAACAAGTAATAAACATTTGAGAATCTAATGCATTTCTCTGGGAAAAGTCTGCAAGCCTTTCCTCTCGATGGCCTAGTCCAGAAAGAGTGCCATGAAGGTAGGAGAGCAGAAAAGGGCATATTAGAACAAGAAGTCAAAGAGGCAGAAGAGAAGCACTTTTTCTTTGAACCTTTGATTAATTTTCCATCACAAAGCGTTTGGGGTGTCTGATGTTGACAATTTCCCAGAGACCCAGTATGCTTGCCACATACTGCAGTAACAAAAGCCCTAAAGTTATGAGTTATTGCTATTTAACAATTGCCCAGTCATCAAGGTCTTTTAGAAAAGATAGCGCAGAGGGCTCAGAAAATAAACACACAAGGTCTAACAGCTAGATTCCTTCAATAGTCTGAAGAAATTCAGAGTTGCTGCACCTCTGGTGCTGCTAAAGAGACTTCTCCCTTTTCCCTGTCTGTGAATGAGTCAATGTATTAAAAATTAAATTAATATCAAACATCGCTATTCTATAAGGGTTTACCTTATGGACAATCTTGTTAGGAAAGAAAGGGGTTGCGTCATATTGAGTTCTTTTAGTTTAAGTGATAAAATGAAGAAGTAAGGCTGTTTGCAATCAAACACGCATATGCTATGAAGTTAGTGAAATACACCTGTGCTGAAAGTAACAGTAAGTAAAAGGAACTGAAACCAAATAGTGTGTTTATAAGGACTCTTGACCACAGAGTGCAATAATCAGAAATGTAACTGTTTGGTTAGTAATGCACAGACACCACTCAGCCATACCAAGGTCCTACCATTGTTGGTAAAACAAGGAGAACAGAAACGGAAGATTTATACGGCTCTTCCGGCCTCCTAAAGAACAGCAGTTCTGGAAGTGACTTTGCATTGTATAATGGACTGTCAAAACAAGTTTAAAGAGCATCAAAGAATATGGAGAGACTTTGTATAAATTATATGAACTTTAAACAGGACAATTCAGCAGCTAGCAGAGTGTTGACGAAGAAATGGCAACTTGAGGAAGCATAACTGCAAAATGGACCCAGGAATGCACCACAGAGGGATGCATGGAAAGCAACTTGAGGAGGTAAGTTGCTGACAGGAGCAAACCCACCGGCATTCAAGGTTTGTCCCAAGATGGTTGTACCAAGAGTGATGGCATGACCTGTCTTAAACAAGTTGCTGTGACAAGATTTGTTGCCTGGAAAATTCCAGTCCTGTTGCAAGAACTTAAAAGTTGATGTCTTGTTCCCTGATTGGATGGTGAGAGAGGACATTTCATTTTGGTTGGACATTTCAAATGTTTGGAAGAAGTATGGATCGCCTCTAAACATCCATGCCAGCATCTTTAGTAAGAGGAACTAATCTGGACCACCGGGCAGAAATAAGCTAAAATGGCCTGTCTCCTTCAGCATGTCGCTTCCTGAAAGCTGAAGACACCTGGAAGGGAGAAGTCAGGTCTTGGGCCAGCCACCTGGGAGTCCTCCTGGTGACATTGAGCTCCTGTCTCAGATAGGCACCTTAACTGTCTCTTTCTATTTTCCTGCTATTTGGGTTTCCCGCTAGTGCACCAGGAAAAGACTATAGTCATATCTACCCTTCACTCCTCCTGTGTTTGCAGTGTCAATTCCTGCCATGAACAGAAACTGAGCTGACAGCTGAGCAGAGATCTGGTGATAAGTAACATACAGACTTTCTCTTGCATAAAGACCCAACTCAGTCAACTGCTCACTTCCTAAAACGTAACTTTTCCTAAAGCTGGGGACCTAATTAGTAAGGAAGAGAACATGCTAGTGTATGCACTTTAAATACTGTCGCAGTTAGTGTGTCTTTGTTTTGTAACAGGTTCCATTAAAAAAAAAGAACGAGGAGTACTTGTGGCACCTTTAGAGACTAACAAATTTATTTGGGCATAAGCTTTCGTGGGCTTAAAACCCACTTCATCGGATGAATGCAGTGGAAGATACAATAGGAAGATATATATACACAGAGAACATGAAAAAATGGATGTTGCCATACCAACTCTAATGAGACTAATCAATTAAGGTGGGCTATTATCAGCAGGAGGAAAAAAACTTTTGTAGTGATAATCAGATGGCCCATTTCAAACAGTTGACAAGAAGGTGTGAGTAACAGTAAGGGAAAAATTAGCATGGGTAAATAGTTTTTACTTTGTGTAATGACCCATCCATTCCCAGTCTTTATTCAAGCCTATTTTAATGGTGTCCAGTTTGCAAATTAATTCCAGTTCTGCAGTTTCTCATTGGAGTCTGTTTTTGAAGGTTTTGTTTTTTTTTTAAGAATTGCGACTTTTAGATCTGTAATTGAGTGACCAGGGAGGTTGAAGTGTTCTCAGACTGCTTTTTGAACATTATAATTCTTGATGTCTGATTTTACAGACAGCCCCCCAAACCTGAAGCAAATACTCACCAGCAACCACACACCACACAACAAAAACACTAACCCAGGAACCTATCCTTGAAACAAAGCCCGTTGCCAACTCTGTCCACATATCTATTCAAGGGACACCAGCATAGGACCTAATCATATCAACCGCACCCTCAGAGGCTTGTTCACCTGCACATCTACCAATGTGAGATATGCCATCATGTGCCAGCAATGCCCTTCTGCCATGTACATTGGCCAAACCAGATAGTCTCTACGCAAAAGAATAAATGGACACATTAGTCTCATTAGAATTGGTATGGCAACACCCATTTTTTCATGTTCTCTGTGTATATATATATCTTCTTACTGTATTTTCCACTGCATGCATCCGATGAAGTGGGTTTTAGCCCACGAAAGCTTATGCCCAAATAAATTTGTTAGTCTCTAAGGTGCCACAAGTACTCCTTGTTCTTTTTGCCGATACAGACTAACACGGCTACCACTCTGAAACCAGGTTCCATTCAAGTTTGTTGTAAAGAAGCTTTAAAACTGGACAAGTTAATGTCATTAACTAAGGGTATGTCTACACTGCCCAAGTTACAGCGCGGCCGCAGCAGCACTGTGACATGGGCAATGTAGTCATGCTTTATCGCCGGGAGAGAGCTCTCCTGGCTATAAAAAAAACCCACCCCAAATGAGTGTTATCGCCGGGAGAAGCACTGTCTATATTGGTGCTTTTCAGCGCTAAAACTTTTGTCGCTCAGGGAGATGTTTTTTCACACCCCTGAATGACTATAAAGTTTTAGCACTGAGAGTGGCAGTGTAGACACAGCCAAAGATCACAGAACACGTACGTGTGTCTACCAGAGTTAATGGTTTTATACCGCCTTTCATGTCCTAGGTGAATAACCAAACTGCCTTGTGATCTAGCATTGGATAGTTTTTCCTCTATTGTGCTAGCAACGCCAGACTTAATGACCCCATGGCATCCATCCTGTTCTGAGGGACTCGATCAAAAATCAAAACAAAGTCACTTTACCAATACAGTGATTGAGTGTAAGTGTTATTTTCTATTGCAGTTGTGTGATTTGATTCTGAAAACCTGAATGGTTATATCAAACAGTTTCCTAGTGTGTTAGCCAAAGTGCAGTCAAACACTATTTTTGTCTTCTTATATCCTATAATATTAGTTGTTGCTGAGAAGGAGATTTAATAAAACTACATAAAACTAAATTCAACTCTCGAGTCCTTTTCCTAAATTAAGCAATCAAAATTAAAAGGACCCTAAGAAAGGTGGTATGAGTAACCAGTTAAGCTTTAACTAAGGTTTGGTGTGACAGGGTGCTAAGCAGAAAACTGCTTAGCCAACCCTCTGTCACTCCAGCTCCAGTTAAGGGAGGGGAATTGGGGCTGGATAGACCACCTGGCCCTGATTGGGGAAGCTTGAACTGGGGCTGGATAAGAGCCCCAGAGGAAGGAAGCCGGGGGGAGCTGGAAAGAGGAAAGGCAGTGAGGGGAAGCAGAGAGAAATAGTTTTGCCCCCTCTCTCCTGCCGGTGGAGGACTACTTGTATGGTGGAAAGGTGGTGGGAGCACAGCCTTTAAATAAAAGCACCAGGTGGGCACTGCACCTAGAGGTCTCTGTGTGACTTTCTCAGCCCAGCGGAGGCAAGAGCCAGGAGGGCCCTGCAGGGACGCTGCTACATTTGATTTATACCTTACGTTTCTTAAAATTTAGAGTTGTCCCAACTTAAGGTGTGATTTTAAAACAGTTTAGTTAAACTAGTGCCAGAGGCTGTGTGGACAGAAATATTTGGATTTAAACCAAGTTTATTTCAGCTTAATTTAAGACAATTATGAACAAGTTTAAGATAAACCAAAATAAGCCATTCAAACACAAATTAGAATATCCCCACAGGGATTTGCACCAGGTTAACTACCTAACTCAGACTAGTTACATCAGAAACCCCCAGGATAATCAAAGCCATGGTTGAATTCACGTTTGTGGAATCAGCCCGGTGTTTTGGGACAGGCTGGTAATTTGTGGTTTGTTTCAATCTACTCCAAGCTGAAATCCACTGACATTCTCTGAAAAAGGTTTGCATAACAATTTGCTACAAAAGTGATGAATTAAGCCCTGGGTTAGAATTAGAACCAGCTCTGGGTAATGAAATCACACTCAAGTATGTGAGATGCAATGACAGCACTGTAGCTAGTCCCTTATTTTCAAGGTCATCTTGAGACACATGAATCCCATCCTTCCAGCAGTATGTGCTGGGTGCCCCCACTGATCAAGCCAAAGGGCAATCAGACCCCAGTAGCCAGGCACATTCTGAGCCCATCCCCACTCACCTCCACTACTCTCCAGTCCTAGCTAAGAGCAGAATTCAACAACCCTTCCTGCTCCATCTCTAGTACTAGCAGGATTGCACCCCTCCACACACAGCTCTATTTCTTAAGAGGGGCATTTGCCACTGAAGAAACACTACCACATGTAGGCCAGCTGGAGTCCAGCCACAAACAAGAGACACTAGAGATACACCAGGATCTAGAAAAAGCCATACATTCATGCACAAGCATACCTTGTACTTTGAAACGTGCAGGCACCTGCTGGCCAATCAGCTAACAAGAGGAACTGTTCGTTCTTTTATCTCTGCACCATGTTGCTTTTTTTTCCCCGAATCATTGATGATCATAACCTTCTCTTGATTACAAAACTTATCCGCCCAAATAGACATAGATTTTCCTGTATCTGATGTACTTACAATGGAGGCCAGCAGATCTGCTTCAGTTAAACAGACCCATTGTGAGTACAAAAGGCAAGTGGACTATCTAAACAGGAACATGGCTCAAAAATTTGCATTCCTATAATCCACTGTGATCTCAGTATCACTTTCAAACAGCCTGGATCTAAGGAATAGGAAGCAGTGGCCCTACCAATTCAGTAGATAGAGACACAAGGTGGGTGAGGTAATATATTTTATCTGTAGCCAGCGGAACAGCTCTGTGTAAGATCGAACACTTGTCTTTCTCCCCCAACAGAAGCTGGCCCAATAAAAGATATTACCTCATCCACCTTGTCTCTCTACTATCCTGGGACCGACACAGCCACAACACCACTGCATAATTCAGTAAATAATAAGCAGAAGAACATAAGCAACCAAAGGTAGTAAATGATGGTTCACTGGACTAGCTAGAAAAAAAGTGCAAAAAGCAACAGAGGGTCCTGTGGCACCTTTAAGACTAATAGAAGTATTGGGAGCATAAGCTTTCGTGGGTAAGAACCTCACTTCTTCAGATGCATGACTTGCACGTCAACCAAAACACCAACACAGCTTCCTCCCACCTGAGGAGACTGTGCGAAGCCCATTGACCCGTAGCCCTCATTTGAATGTCAAATCATTACAGCATACTGACTTCTCAAAAGAAGCAATTCTGCTGGACCAATGCAAAAGCAATTAGCATCAAAGAGCTTAGTGGCCTGGCCCTACAGAATGACAGTATTTCTGCCCACCTCTGCATCATCCCCCAAGTACCTCATACAAACACACAGCGATCAGGAAGTATTCTGTCTGAATGGAGTTACTCACAGGATGTGTGACATCGCTCCATGTTTGGAGCACAGCGCATTTTGAGAAAACTGGGTCTCCTGGGCATCTACCTTAATTGTAAACAGCAGATCCTCCATACTTATCCCTCAGACAAAGGAGAGCCAAGCTAGGGGTGAAATTAAAACTCCCCCAGCAAAAAGAACACAGATAATCGTTCCTGCACATGCATTAGTAGCTCCAATTTTAATGGATTGTAAGAAAGCGAGACAGCAATAACCACGTACAAAGTACATTATGACACTCAAACCAGCACAAACATCCACCCCAAAGCCTGTGAATCAGGCAGAGTAGGTTCAAAGGCATACAGATGATCACTGATTAACTGCTCATCAATGCTGAGAAAAACACGTAAAAGCCCCTTGGCAAAGGCAAGAGCACTGCTTGACCTTGACACTTCCATTTGGCACGTGCCAACAACTTTTGTTAAGTAGAAAGTTTTACCCTCAGCAGGCTGTGAAGACAAAGGCTAGTCTGACAGTAACAGAACCACATGAGACTCGGCAAAAACATAAGGTTTCTCAAAAAGTTGGGCAGACGAGTCCCATCTGAATGTAAACATCTTGGCCCAGAGCTAGCCCCTGACACTAACAGGCTTACATCAGGGGTGAACTTGGCCCCCTGGTTTTACCAAGGAGTCAAATAGCTAAAGGACAAGTACAAAACAAGTTCCTTCCCTATAGAAAACCAACCAAAGCTGCATGTCAATGGCAATCAAACCAGAACAATTTTCTGCACCGACTGTGTAAGGTGCAGTTAATGCATGTCAGACACTGGAACAGGGCTGGAAAGCTATTACCTGCCCCAGACACTGGAGTTAGCCTACTGCCCAAAGAACAAGCCCTCTGGGAGTGGGGACCAGAGGACAGCCTCAGCTCATAAACCCTCAGGTTATGGGATCAGGAACTGAGTGAGACTCAGTCCACTGGGTCCCTTCCCCTAGGACTCAACGCAAGCCAAATGCCGTTCGGATCCTGGCCCCTTTGTCACTTATCACAAAGAACGTAAGCAAAATGTAAAACTTTATTTTTGTAAATCTTAATATTCCACCCTTGAAGGTGACCTGCAGCAGTTCTGAAGCGGGTATTGCCCCATTCATCCCAGGTGGGTGTTAATGCAGAGACTCCATTTAAACATTAACACATTCAACTATTTCACTGTTAATCATAAACAGAAAAATCCAGCTCATGTGCTCACCCAGCATGCCAAGGTATCAGAGATATCAGGGAGGAAAGAAACCAAGATCATGGCGCTACAAACACATAGCAAAACGTAAACTCTTCGGGACAGGGGCTCTCTAGGAAGCCATAGTGGGAGAAGGGCAGTGTTATTATCCCCACTTTACCGAGGGTAACTGAGGCACAGGCAGATGAAGTGACATACTGAACCCAGATCTCCCAAGTCCTAGCAGACCAGGGCCTTAGGCACAACACCAACCATCTCCCCTCTACCTCCTCTCTCTCTCGCCCAGGCCCCTACAGGCTAAAACAGGAGGGTCCCCTAAAGTCTGCTCAACACTGATGTATCGCCTTCCAACAGGGCTCCTGCCCCCAGGGAGCCCATTCCCCATTCCCCTGCCATTGTAGGGAGCACATGCCCTGGCTTGACACAGCTCAGACTAAGAAAGTTTTCCAGGGCTTTTGCCAGTCCGCATGTCCCTTTGGATTCCTGCCCACTGCTCCCAGTGCAATGGGGGAGGGATCACGCGGGGGTAGCTCCTAGCACTGCCAGTGGGGAAGCCAGGCTGCAGCCGGGGGGAGGGGTTCCCCCCTTACCAATTGGGGGGGCTGCAGCCGGGGGAAGAGGGATCCCCCTTACCAATGGGGGGCGGGCTGCAGCCGGGGGGAGGGGATCCCACCATTACCAATGGGGGGCGGGCTGTAGCCGGGGGGAGGGGATCCCACCCTTACCAATGGGGGACGGGCTGCAGCCGACGGGAGGGGATCCCACCATTACCAATGGGGGGCGGGCTGTAGTCGGGGTGGAGGGGATCCCACCCTTACCAATGGGGGGCGGCCTGCAGCCGGGGGGAGGGGATCCCACCCTTACCAATGGGGGGCGGGCTGTAGCCGGGGGGGGGGGCCCCGCGCCGCCACCGGGGGGGGGGGGGGGGCTGTTCGCTGGGACCCGCCGGACCCAGCTCAACAGGTGCGGGAGGCCCGGCCCGGTCCCGGGCTCAGGGCTCGCTGCCCGCCCGCCGCACTCACCTCTCCGCCATGTCCCGCTCCTCTGCCCTGCGGCCGCCGGCTGCTGCAGGATGTGAAACCCGATCCCGCCCCGCCCGTCCCGCTGCCGGGGCAGGCCAGCCGGGGGCGGGGAGGGATGGGGCGGCGGCATGGGGGGGGAGAGGGGGATGGGGGTAAGGGATAGGGGATGAGGGAGAGGCGATGGGAGCAGGGTGATGGGGCAGGGGTGGGTAGGGAATGATGGGGCAGAGGCGATGGGACTGGGGTGATGAGGGCAGAGGGGGTAGGGAGGGATGGGGGTAGGATGATGGGGGAAGAGGGGAGTAAGGGAGAGGAACAGGGAGTGATGGGGCAGGGGGGTATGGAGTGATGGGGTAGGGGATGGGCCCAAGGCAATGGGTGTAGGGTGATGGGGGCAGGGAGGTAGGGAGTGATAGGGGTAGGGGATGGGGCGGAGGCGATGGGGGTAGGTTGATGGGGGCAGAGAGGGTAGGGAGTGATAGGGGTGGGGTGATGGGGCAGAGGGGGCAGGGGATGGGACAGGAAGTGATGGGGCAGAGATGATGGGGGTGGAATGATGGGGCAGAGAGGTTAAGGAGTGATGGGGTGGGGTGATGGGGAAGAGGGGGGTAGGGGTTAGGTGCAGGGAGTGATGGGGCAGAGGCAATACGGCTGGGGTGATGGGGGCAGGGAGTGATGGGGCAGAGAGGGTAGGGAATGATGGGGTGGGGATGGGGGAAGGGAGTGATGGGGCAGAGGCGATGGGAGCAAAGCGGGTAGGGAGTGATGAGGTGGGGTGATGGGGCAAAGGGGGTTGAGAATGATGGGGTGGGGTGATGGGGCAGAGGCAATGGGGTTAGGGTGATGGGGCAGAGGTGGGTAGGGGATGGGGACAGGGAGTGATGGGGCAGAGGCCATGGGGGTGGGGTGATGGGGGGTAGGGGGTGATGGGGGCTGGAAGTGATAGCAGTTGGGGCAAGGGGGCAGGGGCTGACATGGGGTAACACACAGGGGCTCTCCGAGCCAGCAGGGTGTCTCCCTGTGCCCATGCAGCAGGAAAGTCAGGGCAGTGGCTGCAGCCCATCTGCCTTACTGGGATGAGTGACCTGGGGCTGTGCTGGCTTTGGAGCTGTACCTTATTTGTATTGGTTCAAAAAGTCCCCAGCACAAACTGGGCTCCTTGGGTTGAAGAAGCCGGGGCAAAGAGGCTGGCTCCCTTTGGGGACTGAGCTGCTGTTGGCCAGGTCAGTTTGAATGTGATGCAAGTGCAGCCTCTGGTGGCAGCTCTTCCCAGCTGAGCTGGCAGGGCTGCAGCCCTGCACTCTGAATAAACCTGCTCTTCTCCTGCAGCCTCCACTGGCCTGGCTTCAGCCTGGCAACTCTCAGCCGGCAGGTGGGCATTATCCCCCCTTACAGATGGGAACAGATACAGAGGGGGTTGGGACTTGCCACAGTTACACAGCAGCACTGCCAACTCTTGTAACTTCACCACCAGGTTTATGGTATTGTGTGTCTTTCCTGAGGCCCAGCCCTGTGATTATGATGCTCTCAGGTGTTTTTGGTTAAAGTATGTTTCTAACTTCCCTGCACTCCAGTGATGAGATAGCTTGTAGTAGCCTAGCTGTGTTTTCAGTGGTCCTGTCGGCTCCATCTGCTTCCTCCATAGCCTTTTGTTATCCCGAGTTAGTCTAGTTAAAGTTGAAAAGGGAAATCGAACAGGAATGCCTAACTTCCTCCCATTTCCAAAAGCCTGTAACCTCTCCTCCATGCACATTCCAATCCAGTAGCCAGGGGGAATTTAAAGCAAGGCAAAATCTAATTACCTCCACTGAAATTTGTGCAGAACAGCTGGAGTTAGCACCTCTGCTCTTGCAGACAGTGCAGTGGGAATTGTTAATTACCACAAATGGTCAAGGCCGCCTTTTAAAAATACAATTTTATTTGTGAAATGGTACGCAAAGTTCATACTTTGTTCTGGGTGCTGCATAAACAATAAAAGACATCCCTGTCCCACAGAGCTTATGATCTAAAAATGGAGAAGATCCAACAAGGGGATGCAGAACACAACAGAAGAAGGGAAAGACAGGTGACAACAATAGGAACACAAGGTAGTATACTTCTTAGCTCCAGGTCTGTAGTTTCTCAAACAACACAACACCTTCCCTAACGTTGTTCTGGGGCATTGGTTAATCATTGGCTTAGCTGATGTGACTTGTCCTTCTGAATCTCTGACTACTTCCTGGAATACCTGGGTTTTCCCAAGGCAAGTGTCATAACTATAAAGGGAAGGGTGTAACAGCTGTCCTGTGTACAGTACTATAAAATCCCTCCTGGCCAGAGACTCCAAAATCCTTTTCCCTGTAAAGGGTTAAGAAGCTCAGGTAACCTGGCTGGCATCTGACCCAAAGGACCAATAAAGGGACAAGATACTTTCAAATCTTGGTGGGGGGGGGGGGAAGGCTTTTGTTTGTGCTCTTTGTTTGGGAGTTTGTTCGCTCTTGGGACTGAGAGGGACCAGACATCAATCCAGGTTCTCCACATCTTTCTAAACAAGTCTCTCCTATTTCAAACTTGTAAGTAAATAGCCAGGCAAGGCGTGTTAGTTTTCCTTTGTTTTCTCAACTTGTAAATGTACCTTTTACTAGAGTGTTTATCTTTGTTTGCTGTACTTTGAACCTAAGACTAGAGGGGAGTCCTCTGAGCTCTTTGAGTTTGATTACCCTGTAAAGTTATTTTCCATACTGATTTTACAGAGATGATGTTTACCTTTTTCTTTAATTAAAAGCCTTCTTTTTAAGAACCTGATTGATTTTTCCTTGTTTTTAGATCCAAGGGGGTTGGATCTGTATTCACCAGGAGTTGGTGGGAGGAAGGAGGGGAATGGTTAATTTCTCCTTGTTTTAAGATCCAAGGGGTTTGGATCTGTATTCACCAAGGAATTGGTGAAAGGTTTCTCAAGGCTTCCCAGGGAAGGGAATTAGCTTGAGATGGTGGCAGCGGACCAGAGCTAAGCTGGTAGTTAAGCTTAGAAGTCTTCATGCAGGTCCCCACATTGTACCCTAAAGTTGAAAGTGGGGATACAGCCTTGACAGCAAGCCAGCGTCCAAGGACTTATCTCATCCAACTATGCTTAGTTTATGAGCTCTGACAAGCACTCGGCACATTTCCTGCAGAATTGTCTTAACAGGAGACATTTGATAGATTTCTGCATTGCTGATGAATAATTATGACACTTAATGTGGCTAGTGAGACCACATTCACTGATAAAATTCACAAGATTTCAACCAAGTTCTCTGGTTCTAGAACTAGCATAAAACAAGATCTGGCTAAGAGATAAGCTGGCTGATAATTTACCTTCTGGAAAAACAAGGTTCCTGTAATTATGTTTCTGGGTGACCTCATTCTGGTTTTGGTTAAACAAAAGAAATATGTTCTAATATGACAGATTTCACCTTTTCCATGATAGAGCAAGAACTATCTGACAATACAGCTGAGACATGCATTGTCCAAAAATGGAGTTACTGCTTCTGTGTTGCATCCAAGTTTGAGATCCTTCCAAGCCTGAGCATAAAGTATTAGATTTTAAATCGGTAAATATTAGTAAACGTCAATTTCATCGTACACACACAAACCAACAAAAATACTTGCCTTTATAACTGAAATTTACAGATAGGCAATGTAAGTAAAATGCTGCTTGAGAACGTAGAGTTTCATTTAAGGATGTTTTGACATGATGTTAACAAATTATGTTTTAATGGTTATAAAACTTTAACTTTTTGAATCTCAACATCTATGGTCACTAAATAATTGTCTGACTCTCCCACAACTAATTTCCTGCAACTATGAACATTTAAATTGATGAAAATTTAAAATTTAAAACCAATACTGTTGCACAACTGAAAGTTTAAATCAATAAAAATAGAAAATATGCTTAAAATAATCATCTGTCAAAATTATAAAAAATAAAAATCAAATTCTGTTAAACCTCTTTATACTTTGTTGATTGTGAGGCTATTACAAGGGTATTTGATTTGCACTTTGACATAAGTGATTTGCATGCAAAATTCAAAGAGAATTATCTTGCCAACATGCTCTGTACAGTAAGCTGAGCGAGGGTAGATCCTCAAGAAACTTTGTAAAGTAGGATGAGGAAGGAGACTGAGAATACTTCTATCTTCTCTTTCTGCCCCAGAAAGTCCTGTTTGTCCCTATTAGTTATTTTTATGTGGATCACAGGTAGATGGTGACTTTGTTTCCCTTTCTTGTTGTTTGTTAGCAAGTCCTTTATTAATTGCAAACAACAGTAGCTGCTATTTTGCACCGATAGTGAGGGAACAGGAGTTAGCACTTTTGCTGTTGCAGACTGTGCAGTGGGAATTGTTGAGAGAGAGACTTAGGCTAGGTCTACACTACCCGCCCGAATCGGCGGGTAGAAATCGATCTCTCAGGGATCGAATTAGCGCGTCTCGTTGGGACGCGACAATCGATCCCTCGAATCGACGCGCTTACTCCACCAGCAGAGGTAGGAGTAAGCACCGTTGACGGGGAGCCGCGGAGGTAAATTTTGCTGCCGTCCTCACAGCGGGGTAAGTCGGCTGCAATACGTCGAATTCAGCTACGCTATTCACGTAGCTGAATTTGCTTATCTTAAATCGACCCCCCCGTAGTGAAGACCTGCCCTAAGCCACTAACCGAGAGGATTACATCCCCACCAACAGCAGCGACCGCAATGAGCCGGTGTTGTGCTAGATGGTATTGTTTGGATCTCATCTTATGTATTCCCTCACATGTGTTAAAACTTTATTTTAAAAAAATTACTTTGTATAGAAAAATATAATGCATCCAAATGTGGAACAAAGAAGAGAAAATGGCTAAGACCCCCCTAAAGACCGGTGTTTCTGCTGCCTCAGATGTAGTCTGTTCTGTTTCCTGGACCATTTCCTGCCCTGGTAAATCACTTATTAGAGCTGGGACAGTCTTTTTATACAATCCATGCAATTTGTGTATCCTCCTGTCCTGTTCTCCCCCCTGCACACTGTATTGTAAACCAGCAGCTCCTGTGTTAAGGATTTTAACAGCTCTGCTTTTGTCCCTCTCTTTAAAAACAAAACAGCTCCTCAGAAATGGAGGCAGGAATGAGGGATTGTTCCTTTGGGTCAGACGGGAATCCTGGAGGCTGTGTGCGCGCTGGAGGGAAAGGTGTGTTTGTCTAGATCTTGCTGCTGAACCAAGAGAAGGTCTGCCCCTGCAACATCATTCCAAGCTGGACTGTAAAGCCCTACATGGGATACACAGCTCGTTAGTATGACTACCTCACGCCCATCAGCTCTTGTTATCTAGAGGGTCACTAAAACTCACCCCTCCGGATAACCAACGTCCAGACAAGTCATGTAACTAAAGAAGGATCTCAGTGGGCCAATTGTGCTACCAGCCACCAACCTGAACTCTGCCATCTGCCATGATGCTGAGAAAGTGTTCCGAGCCCTCGGTATGGGAAAGCTTGACTGCACATGCAGTTGTTCCCGATTAACTGTTCCTACTTAACGCCATGGTGGACATTATTATTCTGGAACACTGGAGAGTTTAGTAGGAACAGTTAATTGGGAACAAGTGCATCTGTAGACAAGTCCTGTAAGAATAGAGCTGTCCTGACTTCAGATCAGCGGGACTAGACCTGGCACTGGCACTAGATGGATTTTGTCACTACCCAAATGATTTTTTGGCTTGTGTCTGACAACACAACCAGCCTCTGAAATCCTGGGTAAGAAGCCTGCATATTCAGGCTGGTAATCATGATGCTTCTGTCTCAACCAGCTGTCAGGGGAGTATGGGGTGTGCTGCCGAGCAAGGGATATTTTGGTACTGCTGAAGTATCCTTTAAGTAACTTAATCTAAAGAGCATCACATGAAATCCCACTGCACCCTACATAACAAATAGAGAGACAGTGAGATCACGGCAGCTCTGCTGGCTGGCTGGGCAGTCCTGTTGTGCTTGCCAAGTGTAAAACTAAGCTATTGGGACCAGAGTCATCCTCAGTGTAAAACCCCTTTATCGTTTGCTTTCATTTTCTCTTTTCATCTAGTTTGAGGGGAGGATTCGGGTTTATAGGCATTTTAGGAGAAAGGCGGTGGAGCAGGCCATGGTGGAGGGGCGGGTCCCAGCCTAGGGACTTAGACCTGCTGGATCAGTGACAGAACCATCCATTGTCCAAAGGAATCTGGCAGATTTTTGTATGTATCTTTTCAGACAGGATAGAAAGTGCTGGGCCACCAAAGAGAGCAGCACCAGCAGAGATTCCATATGTGATCAGTGGGCCGGACACCTGTCTGTTACCTGCCGCAACAGGGAAGAGATTTTCAACTGAATCTTTACCCATTTCCTGAGGGACACTGTGTTTTCTGGGATGTCCCCTGTGACACTGGCAGACCAGATGCCAGCTCATTCCAGATCCCCAGGCCAATTCACTTGTGTATTAGTATAGAACAAAGTGATTGTTAAAAGTATATATATGAGTGTTTGGTTTTTAAACTTCATGAACACTAATGGACTGTTACTTCGTTGTGTTCATTTATCCATATCCTATTATAATGTAATAGCAAACATTTGCCATGTATATCCCCCATAACTAAATAACCCATCAAACGAGAAAGAAGCCTTGTGGAATGCAAATTAAGAACTTTAACAGAAAAGAGCTCATTTCAAGGTAAGTGGTCATTGTGTGTGATGACTGGAGGTCAAAGACTCAGAATGCATTCCTCACTCTCCACAATCAAAGGAAAAGCCCACATGGGTAATGACACTGTCAGCTTGTTTTTTGTGAGAAGAAGTTATAAGTATGGATTCAGGGAAAGAGCTTTCATCTCTAGACTGTTTGACTCTTGCAGGAAAGTGCACCAGATGCAAAGCGGAGATCCCCTGAGACAATCTGGGTACCCTGAAAAGACTTTTGGGAAATTGGCAGTTTATTACATCACTACCACCATTTGGCATTACAAACTGTGATTCACCTGTTATTTACCAGCTTTAACCTCTCAATAACTCTCATTCTTTATTCTTAGCTAATAAATCTTTGGTTAGTTTAGTATAGAATTGGCTGCCAGTGTTGTTTTTGGTGTAAGATCTAGAATACCAGTTGATCTGGGGCAAGTGACCAATCTCTTGGGACTGGAAGCATAAGTGATATGAGAGTTTTTTGTTTGGGGAGGTTACTTCCAGGAGCACCAGAAGCTCCCTAGAAGTGGGGGGTGGGGGGACACCAGTGGCTGGACTATACCCCCATCCCCTGCTCTGCCCCTCCCCCGAGGCCTTGCCCATGCTGTGCCCCAAGGTGCCCCACCACCACCCCCACTTGCTCCTCCACCCCTTACTTGCCCTTGAGGCAGGAAAAAAGTGATGAGGCCAGGGCTCCCCGTGTTCCAGCACCCCTGGCTATACCCTCCCACTTTTTTTCTACCCTAAGGGTGAGCAATGGGAGGGAGGGGGCGGAGAGGGGCAAGAGGCGGAGCAGGGCCTTGGGGGAAGAGGAGGAGCAGGGGCAGGGCCTCGGGGGAAGAGGCCACAGGGAGAGAGAAGTGAAGCAGGGCGGCAGGACCACGCTCCAGGCACCGTGGCCTCCCCACTTCTAGGAAGCTTCCAGGACTCCTGCTCCCAGGGTGCAAAGGTAGTGAGGAGGTGCACCTCCAAAGGGAGGTGACCCACATCTGGCATTTGCCTCCTGGATGACCAGCCTTTTTTATTTTGGGGAGGCTGAGCCCCCTCAAGCCTCTTGTATGTGCCACCCATGACTGGAAGCAACCTAAATATTAGGGCTGTCAAGTAATTAAAAATATTAATTGCGATTAATTGCACTGTTAAACAATAATAGAATACCATTTATTTAAATATTTTTGGATATTTTCTACATTTTCAAATATATGGATTTCAATTACAACACAGAATACAAAGGGTACAGTGCTCACTTTATTTTTGATTACTTGTATTTATACTTGTATTTATCATGAAAACTGAACTCACAAATGTAGAATTATGTACTAAATAACTTCATTCAAAAATAAAATATAAAATTTTAGAGCCTACAAGTCCACTCAGTTCTACTTCTTGTTCAGCCAATCGCTCAGACAAACAAGGATCCAGCTCTAGCTCCTATCCTCTAGCATCTACTGCAGAGGGGCTGAGGGGAAGGAGAGTCCCGGCCCAGGCGGGGACTGGGAGCTGACTGGAAAATGCTGATGGAGTCCCCTCTCCCTCTCCCTTCCATTAGAACTCAGCCGAATTCCCCAGGATGGGCCACCACGTGGCACAGCTGGCTCTGTCCATCAGTGACCCAGACCAGGACATCAGCCAGCAGGCCAGGGCGGGGGTTTACCGGCTCTACCAGCTCCTGCTGCGCCAGAAGGATAAGGAACACGGCTAGACGAGTGAGACTGGGACCCCAGCCGTTTTCTCTCCGAGTGACCCCAGCTGGCGGATAAGTCTCTCTCTATCTCTTTCTGTGTTCTCCACCACCCCCGCAGTTCTGTTGGGCTCTGCCCACTTTGCAGCCACCAATGGGATTGGAAGGACACAAGCCCTGCAACCAGAATGACCAATGTGTATGTGTCTGTCTCTTTCCCAGACCTGAACATCCATGAGGTCGAAGACCTTTGGTGCTGGGACTGGCACCAGGACTGCAGGCTCCCGGGCTACAAGAACACCGCCAGGGTCGGAGAGGTAAGGACACTCTGCCAGGGCATGGCACAGCTCTGCAGGGCAGGTGGCTGCCTCCTGGAGCCACGCGACGGAGTTGCCGTTTTAGGCCAGGATTTGGAGCCTGGTTCTGGGCAATCTGCTGAAGCCTCACATCTGGTTGGTTTCAGGTCTTTGGCAAATTCTTCTCCGAGGGGCAGAGAAGATTCTTCCTGCAGACAGCAGTGCTGGCCATGCAC
>NC_048309.1:31205337-31247798 GCF_013100865.1 Trachemys scripta elegans
GGGAAAGTTGTGCTACAGAACTTAGGCATGATCTAGGCTGTTCATTTTGGAAGTAACTAAAGATGTTTGCTGCCCAACTCCCATTGGCAGGTCAGTGCCTAATTCCCTTAGGCCACGTTGAATAACTTAGCACAGATCTCAATAGAATTTGTTTATGTAAGTCACTTAGACACTATGATACAAACCCACACTGGGCAGGAAGAGGATAATGAGCTGCTGTGGGTTCAGTCACCTCTGTCTCACACCATTGACACCATATAAATACATGATTAGCCCACACCTTGAATACTGTGTGCAGTTCTGGTCTATAAAACCATGACTGGTGTGGAGAAAGTGAAAAAGGAAGTGTCATTTACCCATTCACATAATACAAGAACCAAGAATCACCCAATGAAATTAATAGGCAGCAGGTTTAAAACAAACAAAAGGAAATATTTCTTCACACAACGTACAGTCAACCCGTGGAACTCATTGCCTGGGGATGGTGAGAAGGCCAAAACTGTAACTGGGTTCAAAAAAAGAATTAGATCATTTCATGGAAGATGCTGATGGAAAACAAGTGTTACTACATTTTGAAACTCTTACCACCATTAACCAATAGCGTGTAGATCATATAGACATCAAGTTGGGACAGAAAACTTTGTGCAAAAATAGCCAGCTGCGGTAAAGCGGCAGATTATGACACTGAGTGCAGCAGCAAGTGCTTAACCACAGTGTTGGCACATGTTTAAAATCTTAACTATAAAGATAACAAGAGCGAGGAAACCACAGAGAGACAGAGTGAGAGAGGGAGAAGATACTGCTTGAGAACAGCCAGCAAAACATTCTCCCCAGACGACCTGCAGATGACTGGCCATCGGAAGTGGGACACTGCCAATTCAGCATCACCTCTGATTGTATGTAATTGCAATTCGTGGTGCTTCTAGCTAACTGCAATAGGGATTTTTGTGTTAATAAAAGGTGCTGTGTGTTTGAACTGTGACCACCCTACTACAGTGAAACTCTTGGAAGGGTAACAAAGGATATGTCCATCAATGGCTATTAACCAAGATGGTCAGGGATGCAACCCCAAGCTCTGAGTGTCCCTAAACCTCTGTTTGCCAGAAGCTGGGAATGGGCTACAGGGGATGGATCACTTGATGATTTCCTGTTCTGTTCATTCCCTCTGAAGCACCAGGCATTGACCTCTGTCGGCAGACAGGATACTGGGCTAGGTGGATCATTGGTCTAACCCAAATCATTGGAACATCTCTTCAAATGTTTTTATGTCCCACTACACCTGCAACAGGTGTCAGACTTGGAGGAAGGGGCTAACAGGGAAAAGACGAGCTCTACTGGGGGCTTGAAGTGGGGTGCAGATCTCCAGCTCTCACTCTATGAGAGAGATCTGGCTTGGAGCAGGAACTGACTATAGATGGGTTCTGGACAGTCCCTCCCTGGGAGAGGTGGGAATGACATAGGCAGAGCTAGCCTAAGGGAAAATGGCTAGCTTAGGGAGGTGGTGGAGTCTCCTTCCTTGGAGGTTTTTAAGGCCCGGCTTGACAAAGCCCTGGCTGGGATGATTTAGTTGGGAATTGGTCCTGCTTTGAGCAGGGGGTTGGACTAGATGACCTCTTGAGGTCCCTTCCAACCCTGATATTCTATGATTCTCCCTGGGTGAACTTGTACTTTTGTGTCCCTGGCCCCCGCGGGTGCCCCCCCCATCACCCCTGGCCCCAGTGGACTCCCCGGGCTCCCTAACCCCCATCAACTATGGGCCCCACTGCCTCCCTCTCCCAGTGGTTAATTTGTATTGGAAGGGGTGCTGGTGTTCAGCCCCGGGACAAATTAAGCACTAGCTGGGCAATTGGAGAGCGGCAGTTGATGGCCAGGTGCCCAGCTCTGAGGTGACACCGCCGTCGGCAGCAGCAGCACAGAAGTACGGGTGACATGGTATATGGTGTATTGCCACCCTCACTTCTATGCTGCAGTTGTGGCTCATGGTGCCTGGCACTTGGCCTGCGGCTCAAGGCAGGCTCTGCACTGTCACACAGGGGCTGCATCTTGCTGGCAGATGCCCGGGCCATCCCTCAGCCTTCTAGCTTCTTCTGGCTCACCTGAGGCACCGTTTCCGATTTTTTGGGGGGCGGGGGGGCAATTTTCACCATGATTCCAGGGGCTACTTAGGCACCTGAAAACTCTAGGGTTTTTTTTGTGCAGAGAATAACTTAGAAATTACTTGAAAGGAGCACTGTATCTATCTATCTATCTATCTATCTATCTATCTATCTATATATATATACGGAAACACCAATTAAAGTCATATTTTAAGTTTATCTGTAAATTTAGAACAATCAGGAGATAATATAGCAAGCTATTTCCAATCCCAAGCCTTGAGGTAACAGTTCTGGAGCTTTATCACAGAAATCGGAAGCACAAGTTGTACACTATCTTTAGTAGAGATAAATAAAATAAAAGAAATCCGCTTAAAATCTACTTTCTTTCTCCAATAGACACACTCTGTGTTACTGCCATTATCTACTCTATATTAGTCAATTATTTTTCACTCCACTAAAAATGTATTTACTTAATTTTAACATACAAAATTAAGTTTTTTTTCTCTTTTATTAAGAACGGATATTTATTTTTTCTAATTATTTTGGCATTTATTTACCAATTACAATCATGTATGTGATTTGCTAACATTTGAATCCATCATTCTGTTACTATCAGACTTGGAACCACATTTATTTTCATACAATTTTTAAGCTATTTTACAGATATAACTAAAAATACAATTTGAAAATAAGCGACCGTCATCTGCACAGTGTTGAAAGTTATTTGTTTAGCTATTTTTTTTAAAAACTGGCATTGCTAAGGTGAGTACAAGTTAAAGTTACTTTTAAAAGGATACTGTTCTTTGATTTTATCACTTTAAATCATGAATGACAAAACACAATATGGTGATAAAAGTAAAAATGATAATTATTATAGCCAGGACAGGTTAGGCATTTTAAAACTCACTACCCAAAGAAGTAAATTTAAGCATAAGAGAGAAACAAAACTATGAAATGCACAGACCAGTCAAAAAACTAAAATAATAATATTGTAACCCTTAATGAACTTTGAAAGAACAAAATTGCAGAAAATACATGTGTATTGCACATTTCATAGAATCTCAGAATCATAGCATTAGAAGGGACCGCAAGGGTCTTCTAACTCCCTGCCAAGAAGCAGGATTTGTTGTGTCTAAACCATCCAAGACAGATGGCTCTCCAGCCTTTCTTTGAAAATGTCCAATGAAGAAACGTTCACAACCTCCCTAGGCAGTTGGTTCTATTGTCCTATCATGCTCACAGTTTGGAGGCTTTTCCTGATATGTAATCTAAAGCTGCTGTGCTGTAGTTTGAACCCAATGCCTCTTGTCCTGCCCTCTGTGGCAAGAGAGAACAACTTTTCTCCATCTTTTTTATGGCAGCCTTTCAAGTATCTGAAGACCATTATAATATCCTCCCCTTAATCTCCTCTTTTATAACTAAACACATCCAGTTCCTTCAGCCTTTGCTCATATGGCTGCATTCCATCTCTTTGATCTTCTTTGTTGCTCATCTCTGACTCCTTTCCAGTTTCTCTACATCCTTTCTATATACTTGTGGCCAAAATTGGATACAGTATTCCAGCTGAGGTCTAGACAGCACCAACTAGAGCGTTACGATCGCCTACTGTGACTTACACGCTATGCAACCTAAAACGGCATTTGCTATTTTTGCAATAACATTGCATTGCTGACTCATGTTGAGGTTATGGTCCACCACAACTCCCACATCCTTCTCAGCAGTTCTGTTGCCAAGTCAGTGATCCCCTATTCTGTATTTGGTTTTTCTTCCATAAGTGTAGCATCTTAAATCTGCAAAACGAACAGGAGTACTTGTGACACCTTAAAGACTAATCAATTTATTTGAGCATAAGCTTTCGTGGGCTACAGCCCACTTCATCAGATGCATAGAATGGAACATATAGTAAGAAGATATATATACATACAGAGAACATGATCTTCTTACTATAGGTTCCATTTGTAGCCCTAATGATTAATCTGCTTGTCTGTATAAATATATCTTTCTTATAAAATGAGTATTTGATGTATTGATGTATAGATTTTATATTAAAAGTAAGTTTAGCTGTAATGCAAGAGACCTACGTACAGGCTAAAACTCTGTATGTTAAGCTAATGCGTAGTTAACACCTTTTTGAAGACCCTTCCCAGGAAAAGTAAAATTAGACAAAAACACCCACGCAGATGTCTAGAGACTTTTACCTAAACCAATAGTAATATGGGGTGGAAAAGTGAGGGGTTTTGCCCACATTCTAACATATTTACCACAAGTGCGTACATACCTGTCATCTATACGCACATGCATACTAGCCTATGGGGTAAGTGTACCCTAACATTTCCATGGGGGAGGAATGAAATATGGGCATAAGAGAAAGGATTTCCAATTAAATACCCTATAAAAAGGCAGACAGCTCACCATTTAGACAGGCAATCTACCCACCTATCTGCTCCTGTCTACTCTTCATTGCCTCCACCTTTCAACTATGTATTGATACTACTCATCTTCCACATAGCTATTAACTATTGATAGGTCGTTCTTCATTCGTTTCAAGACTGTAAGTTAAAAAGGGATTTAATCTCATGTATATTTTATTTAGATAAGGCATATAGAGTTAATTTCGAAAGCAAGTAACTTTGCAGTAGCTTCCTCTACCAGAGGTGTGAAAACACCCAAGGTGTTGCCAACACCAGATTATTATCAAAACAGGGTGTGAGTATTAATCCATTTTGAAGTTTATAATTTTATATTCTCTTAAAGAACTGTGATACAAGTGTAACTCTGTAATTCTAACTGTTTTACCATTTACTTACTATCTTCATTGATTTTAATAAAAGTCTTTATGACTACACCTGTCTCTGTGTAAAACTTCCTGTCACAACCCCGAAATTCCTTTTATAAACTGTGTGAAGCCTGATTCAGGACGAACTTTATCTTCTGATGAAACAAATTGGTGGGCTGAAACCCATACTAATTAATATTCACAATAATCATTATAAAATTATTAAAATTAATAAACTCATTAGTTAATTAATTAAATTTAAATTAAGTGGATAAATTAAATCAACACTACTAACACACCCCAAATCAGACTACATGTTCTATGCATCTGATTAAGTGGGCTGTAGCCCACAAAAGCTTATGCTCAAATAAATTGGTTAGTCTCTAAGTACTCCTGTTCTTTTTGCGGATACAGACTAACACGGCTGCTACTCTGAAACCCATCTTAAATCTGTCTTTGTTGATTTTCATTTTGTTGTCTATAATGCAGTTCTCCAATTTATCAAGATCCCTTTGAATTTTAGCTCTATCCTCCAAAGTGTGGCAATCCCTCCAGCTTTGTGTTATCTGCAAACTTGATCAGTGTTCTCTCTATACCTACATCGAGGTCATTAATAAAGATGTTAAACAACTCTGGACCCAGAACAGATCCCTTTGAAAACACACTTGAGACCTTCCTCCAATCTGACATCATTCCATTAATACCAACAATAGTATTTGTTTGTGGTTGTTTAACCAATTATGTATCTGCTTAATTGTAGGTCCACCGAGCCCACATGTCTCCAGCTTACTTATATCATGTGGGACTGTGTCAAAAGCCTTGCTGAAGTCCAGGTATATTATGTCCACTGCATTCCCCCATCCACCAAATCAGTTACCCGGTCAAAGAAGGAAATCAAGCTGGTTTGGCATGACTGGTTCTTGGTAAATCCATGCTGGCTGCTCGTGCTCACACCTTCATCCTCCAGGTATCCACAAATTGAATGTTTTATGCATTGCTCTAGGAACATCCCAGGTACTGAGGTCAGTGTGGCTGGTCTATAGTTCCCCAGCTCCTCCTTTTTCCCCCTTTTTAAAGATGAGTACTACGTTAGCCCTTCTCCAGTCTTCCAGGACCTCCCCGTCATCCATGAGTTTGTAAATATTTTTGCTAGTGGCTCTGAGATTTCTTCAGCTAATTCCTTTTTAATAGCATTCAGCCTCGCTGATTTGAATTCATTCAAATTGGTCACAAAATCTGTGATGTGTTCTTTACTTACCTCAATCTGTATCACTTCCCCTTTATTGTCTATGGGAACTTCGCTAGTCATCTGGTCACATGTTATTTTTTGTGAGAAGACTGAAGCAAAGTAGGCATTGAGCAACTCTGCCTTCCTATCATCTTCCATTACCAGCTCACCGCCTCCATTGAGCAGAGGACCAACAGCATCCTTGATCTTTCTTTTTTGTCTGACATATTTGAAGAACCCCTTCCTGTTATCTCCAACATTCCTTGCCAGCTGTAACTCATTCTTTGCCTTGACTTTCCTGATTTTGTCCCTACACACTCATGCTATTCCCATGTAGACTTCCTTGGTGACATGCCCCTTCTTCCATTTCCAGTATGTATCCCTTTGGGGTTTTAGATAAATGAAATGCTCTTATTCAGCCACATTGACCTCCTGTGGCTCTTCTTATCTTTCCTCTCCATCAGAATAGCTTGATGCTGAGCCTCTAGTGTTACATTTTTTAGGAACTGCCAGCCCCCCTCGATTCCTTTTCTTCATAATTGGCTTCCATGGGACTTTGCCTACAATTTCTCTGAGTTGGTGAAATCCACCTTTGTGAATTCCAGTGTCCTTGTTTTGCTCTTCTCATGCCCTCCTTTCCATAGGACCTTGAATTCTATCAGATCATGATCAGTTCCTCCCAAGTTCCCAACCACCTTCACGTTCGCAACTGATTCATCCCTGTTGGTCAAAACCAGATCCAAAATAGATGACACCTTAGTTGTTTCTTTAACTCTCTGAATCAGAAAGCTGTCCCCTCCACACACTAAGAATTTGCAGGATGTATTATGTTTTGTTACAATAGTCTTCCAACAGATCTCAGGGAAGTTAAAATCCCCCATTAATACTAGCTCATGTATGTTAACTAATCATATTACCTACTTGTGGAATGATTCATCGTGCACAGGTGTCAAGTGCTAGGTCGCAACACCACTTTCTGAAATTAGGCCAGGCTGCCCCTTCATCAGTACAGAAGTGTGGCTGAATCAAATTTCAATGGCATTGTACCCAGGCCACCAGAACAGCTGTACTGATTTACTACTGGACCATTGCTTAAACGTAGCTGGGCCATGCACCTTCCCCAACCCTGTGGACTATGCAACATTGAGCAAGTGCAAAAACTTGGGTGGGGGGATGGTGATGCAAGTGAAAAACTTTGGGTGGGGGGTCACCTTCCCCATTCCCCCCAGTTGGCACCACTGGCCCAAATCCCAGATTTAGACCTCACTGAGATTCATAAACCTCCTGCTCAGCTGCCGCTGAATCCGTGAGGCACCTAAACTCACACAGCACCTACATTTTTGTAGCAAAAATTCCCTTAGTGCATATGTTTCTGCCTCTGGGCATGTGCACAGTTACTGCACTCTGGGTGTCAGATGCCTATCCCCCAGAGTGATGCAAAACCCAGTGGAAGACAGGTGTTCCTCTGCTTAACTCACGTGCAGGGCAAAATCCAGCAGGTGCACTCTGAGCTTGCTGAACTCCACACAAAATATCCCCTGGTGGGAGGAACTCAACTGCCTCCCTTCACACTTTTAGTCTAGTGGTTCAGGGAGTCACCTGGGATGTGAGAGAGCTCTGTTTAAGTATCCACTCTGCCTGAGGGAGAAGGGATTTGCACAGGGCTCTGCTACCTCTTGCATGAGTGTCCTAACCACTATAGCATGGACTGATCTGGGGGCTCCTCAATCTCGCCTGTTGAAGCTGTTCCACTTTGGATAAAGTGAGGAGGCGGGGGAAGGAGAGTGAGAGAGAATAACTCTATAGCCTGGTGGTTTGAACATGCACCCCCTGCTTCAACAACCAGCTCTAGCAGTTTCCCATGCACTGTGGCTGCCATTGCTTGCTCATTATGACTTGCAGTCCTGTATCATTGGGTTAATAACCATACAAGAGCTACTATGATAGATAACGGAGTGGCCAACCCCTACTCAGCATGATCTATACTGTGACTCAGTAGCTACTTGAGTCTATGTGGGAACATTGCATAAGTGCATCCTGACTTCTGTTAACCTGCAACCGCACTGTCCCCAGCCAGCAGACATTGATGAATCTGAGAGTCTGCTTTTCCAACGGCATCTCTTGGAAAGCATCTTAACAACAACAACTGTTTCCATCTTTGGCTATAACTAACTGTATTGGAAGGGCAGGTTGGGGAACCTGAGCCATCATGACTTTTGGCTATAGCAGGAGAGAAATGTTATTACTAGGGTTTGCCTTTTGTTTTGTTTGTTTAAATCTGAACCTGATACAACACCAACTATATTCCATCTCTTCTTATTTATATTTGGAAAGTGGAACCTCTGAACCACCAAGCTCCATGTTAGCTTATTTTCTTTTACATTTCCAGGCTGAGATTCAATAGGATTTAGGCTTCTAACTCTCTTAGACTCCTTTGCAATTCCCACTCAATATCCCAATGGGACTATACTAAATGTTCCTTTTCTCTGAAACAGATACAGGAAGAAGAAAACAGCTGTTAGAGGTTGACTTGGTCCGCCCATCTGGGTGCTCCCTGAAGAGTCCATTTGCCACTGAAGGAAGAATTCCTCATCACCAGGAGCTGTACGGGGAAATCTGGGCGAAGCTATGGAGAGGTCTCAATTGAGAAAGGTAATTTCTTTGTCATACAGAACTTTGTTTTGTTTGACCCAAAGTAGATTTCTTTCAGTTTAATAAAGCTCGTCGCAATTTTTGGATTCGATTTGACCCAAACTGATTGTTTTCCCCCCAAATTTCTCAGAACTTCCAGTGAGCCAAAAAAATCAGTCATTCACCCAGCTCTACCTCTGACTTTGGCTGAGGTTTCTAGGTACATCCACCATACACATATAAAGAGTGACTCCTGGGTAACCTCTGAGAGACTGGTGTTATCTGCACCCATGTTGGTGTCACTATACATAGCTACCAGGTAACTCGGGAGAGTGGAAGACCATAAGTGTCAATGAAGCTCTCTTGCTCTGGGTCTAAGTGAGCCACAGTAACTCCATCTTGTGAACTTTAACCAACCTGAAATGCTGACAGCCTAAAAAGCAAAGCAAAGCCTGTAACACAGACGGCTGCAGTATCGCTCACACTAGCAAACGCTGTAGTGATAAGAACGGGGGAAAGGAGGAGGGGGAAGTTCACATGCTGTCATAACTATAAAGGGAAGGGTAACAGCTGTCCTGTGTACAGTACTCCAAAATCCCTCCTGGCCAGAGACTCCAAAATCCTTTTCCCTGTAAAGGGTTAAGAAGCTCAGGTAACCTGGCTGACACCTGACCCAAAGGACCAATAAGGGGACAAGATACTTTCAAATCTTGGGGGGTGGAAGGCTTTTGTTTGTGTTCTTCGTTTGGGAGTTTGTTCGCTCTTGGGACTGAGAGGGACCAGACATCAATCCAGGTTCTCCAAATCTTTCTGAACAAGTCTCTCATATTTCAAACTTGTAAGTAAATAGCCAGGCAAGCCGTGTTAGTTTATCTTTGTTTTCTCAACTTGTAAATGTACCTTTGACTAGAGTGTTTATCTCTGTTTGCTGTACTTTGAAACTAAGGCTAGATGGGGGTCCTCTGAGCTCTTTAAGTTTGATTACCCTGTAAAGTTATTTTCCATACTGATTTTACAGAGATGATTTTTACCTTTTTTCTTTAATTAAAAGCCTTCTTTTTAAGAACCTGATTGATTTTTTCCTTGTTTTTAGATCCAAGGGGGTTGAAATTGTATTCACCAGGAGTTGGTGGAAGGAAGGAGGGGGGATGGTTCATTTCTCCCTGCTTTAAGATCCAAGGGGTTTGGATCTGTATTCACCAGGGAATTGGTGAAAGGTTTCTCAAGGCTTTCCAGGGAAGTGAATCCACTTGGGAATGGTGGCAGTGGACCAGATCTAAGCTGGTAGTTAAGCTTAGAAGTTTTCATGCAGGCCCCCATATTTGAACCCTAAAGTTCAGAGTGGGGAAGCAGCCTTGACACGTGCGTCTAAGCTTACAAGGCCACAGATAAACAGATGAACAAGAGCTTTTCTCACATACCAATGTGGTGCCTATTGTAACTGTTGTCTGGGAGGGAGGGGTAGGGGTAAAATCAAAGAAAGACTTGCACACAAACAGCCTGGAGTATAAAATGGGAAACTTGTTTGTATTTGTTGTGCTTCTGATTTGAGACATGCTGGTCTCCTGAGTGCCTTTTCGAGATCTTGAATAAACTTGGATTGTTTCTCCACCTCGGTGTGTTCATTAGTGCGTAGTACACCGGGCAACAAACCCTGTTGGCCCCTCGAGGCCCTTTGGGCTGGCAACAGTTTTGGCGCCCAACATGGGGCTCCAGGCTGAAATTTAGCCCTGCCTGGATCCCTCCTTGTGGCCGACGGATTACGACGACAACCGACGCCCAGAGCTCACCGGTGACTTCATCGGGGGCCTTGGCGGAGACGTGGTTTGATCAACCCCAGAGGGCACAACGGTGCAACGCACACGGACAGTGGAGAAGCAGCTGTGGGCGACGGAGCAGAACCAGACCCTTGGATAAGGTAGGAACAGTCCAGTAGGGACTTTACCTGTTTGGACCTGGGGATGCCCAATGTCTCCCTAGAGTATGGGGCAGGGACAGAGTACAGCCGGCGGGGCACAGTGTACACCCTTAGAATTCATCCTAGCAAATTGGGATGTGTTTGGGTCAGATTTGATGCTTAGAAGTAAATTAAAAAGATTCTGTACAGTTGAATGGCCTCAATACCAGCTGGAGTGCCAGGAAAGGTGGCCACCAGAAGGATCACTTAATTACAACACAATCCTTCAATTACTTTTGTTTTGTCAGCGAACTGGTAAATGGAATGAACATCTCTATGCATATGCGTTTATGGTATTAAGAAATAGGACTGATATTTTGCACAAGTGCCATTTGACTCCAACAGACTTGGTAGTATCTGTTGCTAAACCCCAGAACCCTCCCACAGTTGTAATGCCAGAATTGGTGTCCCCTTCGACTCCTCCACCCCCACAGGCTCCAGAGAGTACCCCCTTGGTGGGATTGTATCTGTTGATTACTGAGAATGTGGTAGCCCGTCCAGGAACTCAGGATCGTGCAGCCCAGATTGTGCCTGTGTACTCTCATGTTCTTTTTAACCCAGTGGACATAGCTGCCTTTAAGGCACAGGCAGGTGAATTCTCTACAAATCCAAGTAGGTTTATTTCAATCTTTGAAGGGTGTCTGGCTAGTTGTAAGCCTGACTGGGATGATTGCAATATACTTATGAGAACCTTGTTGTCTGAGGTGAAGTGGAATCAGGTTATAGCTAAGGCTAAGGAGGAAGCACAGAGAAGGCATAATGAGGATAGAGAAGGCAAGCCCTTGCCTCAGGTCGCTGTTCCCCTAGTGGACCCCCAATGGAATCCGAATGAGAAGGAGGGTTGGAAGCTGCTTAACTCCTATAAGGAACTGCTTATACATGGCCTCCAGCACTCAGCTGTCCGACATAACAATTGGGCAAAGCCTTATGAGCTAATCCAGGAAGCAAATGAAAGTCCAGTGGCTTTTCTGCAGCATATTCGGGATACCATCAGGCAAACTACCAGTGCAGACCCAGATGATCAGGCAACTGAGGCAATTATAAAGGGTATCTTTACCAGCCGTGCGGCCCCTGATATTAAAAGGAAATTGCAGAAAAAGGAGGATATAATGGGAAAGTCTATGGCTCAGATTTTGGAGACTGCAAATAGGGCTTATACCCTTAGAGAGGGAGAGAAGGAAAAAAGGCAAGTGAAAATGATGGTAGCAGCGGTGCAGGCCGGTGGCAGAGGAAGGTCACAGAAAGGCGGAAGGGGCCAGGGAATGAGAGGTCATGGATGTGGGAGCCCTGGTCCCCAGGAAAGGCGTCTGGGTCGCAACCAGTGTGCCATATGCCGGAAGGAGGGACATTGGAAAAATGAGTGCCCTGAAAGGGAAGGTACCCCTATGATGGCAGCGGAGGATCAAGACTAGGGATGTCAGGGGAGACGGACCATCCTGCCCCCGGAACCCTGAGTAAAAATGAGGGTGGGAAATTCAGAAATAGACTTTTTAGTAGATTCTGGAGCAGCACGGACAGCTGTAAATCAACCCCTTCAGCTGCCAGTGGCAGACTCCTTCACAGTGGTGGGTGCCACAGGGAAAGGAACTACGTGCCCAGTGTATGCCCCAGCGGAATGTGCCTTGGGAAACAGAACTGTATCACACAAGCTGGTTTACCTCCCTGATTGTCCAACACCACTACTAGGACGGGACCTGCTTTGTCGTTTAGGTGCCACCCTGCATTTCACCCAAGATGATATAACTCTCACCTTAACCCCTGAGAATGCTTGAATAATGACCCTTGCAGTTGTGGGAGCTATGCAAGCCCCAGAGTGGAGTCAGTGGGAGGACCAAGTGTATCTCCTTGTCTGGGCATCAGGGGTCCCAGGGAAAGCAACCCATCAAATCCCTATTCATATTCAGCTCCTCCCAGGAAAAAGCCCAGTGCAAATCAAACAATATCCGATTAAGAAGGAAGCCAGAGAGGGACTGCAAGAGACTATAGATTGGTTCCTAGAGTACAGTGTACTATGAGAATGCCAATCAGCGTGGAACACCCCCATTCTGCCTGTACAAAAGCCCTATAGCATGTATCGGCTGGTACAGGACCTTAGGGCAGTTAATGAGCGGGTTAAGACTCTGCACCCCCTTGTTCCAAATTCATATACACTGTTGGCCTCTATAGGGGGGCAGTATACCCATTTCTCGGTCCTAGATTTAAAAGATGTTTTTTTCACAATTCCAGTCGACACCCAATCTCAAGAGATATTCTCCTTTGAGTGGGAGGACAAACAAAGGGTTAAGAAGCAGCTTTGCTGAACAGTATTGGCCCAGGGATTTAAAAATTCCCCCACTCTGTTCGGTCAGGCTCTGGCTGGAGACTTGGAGGAGTGGAATAATTCAGACAGAGTCCTACTCCTGCAATATGTAGATGATTTACTAATTGCTGCTGTGGGTCTGATCCCTTGTCTCAATACCACTGTGAGTCTCCTGAACTTTATTGGACTCTGAGGACACAGGGTAGCTCGAAGCAAGGCTCAAATTGCTCTTTCAGAAGTACAGTATCTGGGATCTCACATAAGGCAGGGAGAGAGACAGCTCTCAAATGAAAGAAAGGAGGCTATCTGCCAATTTCCTATCCCTAGCAACCATAAACGGCCCAGAGCATTTCTGGGCATGGCAGGCTTTTGCAGGATATGGATCCCAGAATTTGGACTGTGGGCTAAACCTCTGTATGAATGTGTTAAGGGAGCGGATCATGACCCCTTTCACTGGTCCCCAGAAGCGGACAGAGCATTTAAAATCTTGAAAAGGAAATTGATGGAAGCCCCAGTCCTAGGTCTGCCAGATCTCTCTAAGCCGTTCCAACTGTATGTGCATGAAAGGAGAGGGCTAGCTCTGGGAGTGCTTACTCAGCTATTAGGTGCCTGGAAACGTCCCGTAGCCTACTTTTCTAAACAACTGGATTGAGTTTCAAAGGGGTGGCCATCATGCTTGCGAGCAGTCGCAGCCACTGCTCTAGTGCTTGGGGAAGCTGAAAAACTGACACTGGGAGGAACTGTGCAAGTGTATATTCCCCATATGGTCCAAACCCTGTTGGATACTAAGGGTGGTCTCTGGCTCACACAGGCTCAGGTTGCTCGGTACCAGGCAAAACTGTTAGAGAACCCTGAAGTTACCCTGCAAACCTGTCCCTCCCTTAATCCAGCTACCCTGCTACCAGAAACAGAAAAGCAGGAACATGACTGTCTGGAAATCAAAGATGTCCAATATTCCAGCCGCCCAGATTTAGAAGATCAACCACTCCCAAATGCTGACTTGGAATGGTATACTGATGGCAGTAGTGCTGTTATAGATGGGCAAAGGAGGGCTGGTTATGCTGTTGTGTCTCTCCAAGATACCATGGAAGCTAAGAGTTTACCTGCTGGGACATCTGCCCAGCTTGCTGAACTAGTGGCCCTAACTCATGCACTCGAACTGGCAAAAGACAAACGGGTCAATATCTTTACTGACTCAAAGTATGCTTTTGGGATATTGCATGCTCACGCTGGTCTGTGGAAGCAAAGGGGGATGCTAACAGCCCAAGGCTCCCCAGTCAAGCATGGGTCTCAAATTCTCTGGCTTTTAGAAGTGGTACAACTCCCCTCAGCAGTAGCAGTGGTGCATTGCAGAGACCATCAAAAGGAAGATCAATATGTAACCAAGGGCAATGCCAGAGCAGACAGGGAAGACAAGTGTGCTGCTACCCTGAAATCACCAACAGAGGAGAGTGCCCAAATGCATGCCCTCATCCCATCAGTAGGTGAGTTTGCAGCCCCTCAGTACTCCCATGATGACAGAAACCTGGCTGACAGTCTCGGTCTCCAGGAAAAGGAGGGATGGCTTTATTCCAGGGAGGGAAAAATCCTCCTGCCCAAGGGCCTAATCTGACCAGTGTTGCAGAAACTGCATCAAACCACCCACGCAGGCAGAGAGGCTCTTACCCAGCTTATGAATAAATATTTTCTAACCTCTAGACTTAAACCCCTAGCATCACAGGTACAGGCTGAATGTTTAATCTGCCAAAAGAATAACCCTCGACCAGGAGTAGCAGTGTTGCCAGCCACCTTGGAACCTACCCCAGGCCCAGGATTGGTGTGGCAAATAGACTTCACTGAGTTTCCCCAGACCCAAGGGTACAGGTACCTCCTCGTCTTAGTGGATCGATTCAGTGGATGGCCTGAAGCCTTCCCATGTCCTAACAACACTGCAAAAACTGTGGCTCTTAAGTTTGTCAAGGAGATCATTCCTCACTTCGGCCTTCCCCAGTGGATGGAATCTGATAACGAAACACACTTCACATCTCAAGTTGTTCAAAAGATACCAAGTGCCTTGCAAATCCCCTGGAAGCTCCACACACCATGGCGACTACAAGCCAGTGGAGTAGTGGAACGCACAAATCAGACACTCAAGCGACACCTCTCAAAGGTCTGTCAGGACGCCTCTCTTAGGTGGCCTGATGCTTTGCCCCTTGTGTTACTCCGCATTCGTGCTCTCCCCAAGGGCAGGTTAGGGCTTATTCCCTTTGAGATTATGTTTGGAAGGGCATGGCCTATGAATGGTACCCCAGTTCTGGCAGGGGAGTGGGAAATGGGGTGTGGTTTCTTGTCTCAGTACATGTGCTCTCTGTCTGCTGTTCTTTCTTCTCTTCACAGATACACCAAAGATTCACAGCCTCTTCTGCTGGATACCCCGGTCCACTCCTTGCAGCCAGGCGATTCTGTACTCGTGTGGACCTGAAAGGACGAGCCTTTCCAAGAGAAGTGGAAGGGACCCCACACTGTCCTGCTTGTTACCCACACAGTGGCAAAGGTCGAAGGACACAAGAACTGGATTCATCACTCTCGACTGAAAGCAGTACCCACTCCTGAACAGTGGACTGTCCAACCTGCTGAGAAAGCTTCTAGAGACGATTTGGGACTTAAGCTGTTATTCAAAAGACAGTAAGGGTCACTGGGAATGCCTAGTGATCTCTCTAAACAGCCACAGCACTCTCCCCACGAGAACCCGGAGCATTGGTTTTGTCTATTCACAGAAGGCCGACCTAACCTATGGTCCTGGTCCTTTTATTTTTTTATTTGTTTGGTGTCAATAATTTTTATCTTCTGGGCATTTGGGTTGTTGTAATCACAATATGGGTTCAGGTTTAGGGTCTCTCACAACATTCCTTTTTGTCACAGAAGCACTCTTTCTGTTACATACTGTTTCACCCACATCACATGCAGGATGGGAAGCCATCCCTGCAGACATGGCTACCAATACCTATGAGGCCCTAAAAATTGCCTTTGCCCGTGAGTTCAATCTCTCCAGCTGTTGGATATGTGCCCAGACTCCCCACCATTCGGCTGGATTGCCCTGGAGAGTAGTTCCCCAAAATTGGTCAGACTTTTGTCAAAGGTGGATGGTTACCAGCAGCAGCACCTCTGACATTTTAAGTTTATGATCTAACTGTACTGCGGAAGCTCCGTATGGCCTACACAATGGCTCTTGGAATTCCCACTATAGTAGCACTCGTAAGCCCCAGCCCATTCGTTTACGATCTCCACCCACTGGTCTCATATGTTATCAGCAAGCCAGTAACAACAAGTAATCATACCTGGTTTGCCGGCATTAGTACATGTAGATATTATATTGGTCCTGGTATAAGTCTCACTGTTCCTGTACTAAATGCCACCGGTTGGCAAACCGGCGCTGCATTCTTTGCCCTTTCCCCACAAGCCACCCTACAGGACCTACAAGGTAACAATGGAAAGGCTAATTATGGTGAAGCATTTTGGGTTTGTGGTACTAGTGCCTACAAATGGCTTCCTCATGGTTGGCATGGTAGCTGTTATAAAGGCTATCTCGTTCCTCCCCTCCGTGTTCTAACCCAGGCTCCCTCAGGTCGCCCCAGATATTACCAGTCCCTAAGAGCTACCATTGAACCCATCGGTGAAGGAGACAGGTTTGGGATGATATTCCTCCCTACTTATGGGGCGGGATGGCTAGCCCAACTCTACAGGAGACTGTCTAAATTTCTCGCCCAGTTTGCCAATGATACCCTAGCCATAGAAAAAGGCATAAGCTCCGACCTGTACCAGCTTCGATTGNACCAAGTGCCTTGCAAATCCCCTGGAAGCTCCACACACCATGGCGACCACAAGCCAGTGGAGTAGTGGAACGCACAAATCAGACACTCAAGCGACACCTCTCAAAGGTCTGTCAGGAGGCCTCTCTTAGATGGCCTGATGCTTTGCCCCTTGCGTTACTCCGCATTCATGCTCTCCCCAAGGGTAGGTTAGGNGGCAGGGGAGTGGGAAATGGGGTGTGGTTTCTTGTCTCAGTACATGTGCTCTCTGTCTGCTGTTCTTTCTTCTCTTCACAGATACACCAAAGATTCACAGCCTCTTCTGCTGGATACCCCGGTCCACTCCTTGCAGCCAGGCGATTCTGTACTCCTGTGGACCTGAAAGGACGAGCCTTTCCAAGAGAAGTGGAAGGGACCCCACACTGTCCTGCTTGTTACCCACACAGTGGCAAAGGTCGAAGGACACAAGAACTGGATTCATCACTCTCGACTGAAAGCAGTACCCACTCTTGAACAGTGGACTGTCCAACCTACTGAGAAAGCTTCTAGAGACGATTTGGGACTTAAGCTGTTATTCAAAAGACAGTAAGGGTCACTGGGAATGCCTAGTGATCTCTCTAAACAGCCACAGCACTCTCCCCACGAGAACCCGGAGCATTGGTTTTGTCTATTCACAGAAGGCCGACCTAACCTATGGTCCTGGTCTTTTTATTTTTTTATTTGTTTGGTGTCAATAATTTTTATCTTCTGGGCATTTGGGTTGTTGTAATCACAATATGGGTTCAGGTTTAGGGTCTCTCACAACATTCCTTTTTGTCACAGAAGCACTCTTTCTGTTACATACTGTTTCACCCACATCACATGCAGGATGGGAAGCCATCCCTGCAGACATGGCTACCAATACCTATGAGGCCCTAAAAATTGCCTTTGCCCGTGAGTTCAATCTCTCCCGCTGTTGGATATGTGCCCAGACTCCCCACCATTCGGCTGGATTGCCCTGGAGAGTAGTTCCCCAAAATTGGTCAGACTTTTGTCAAAGGTGGATGGTTACCAGCAGCAGCACCTCTGACATTTTAAGTTTATGATCTAACTGTACTGCGGAAGCTCCGTAAGGCCTACACAATGGCTCTTGGAATTCCCACTATAGTAGCACTCGTAAGCCCCAGCCCATTCGTTTACGATCTCCACCCACTGGTCTCATATGTTATCAGCAAGCCAGTAACAACAAGTAATCATACCTGGTTTGCCGGCATTAGTACATGTAGATATTATATTGGTCCTGGTATAAGTCTCACTGTTCCTGTACTAAATGCCACCGGTTGCATTCTTTGCCCTTTCCCCACAAGCCACCCTACAGGACCTACAAGGTAACAATGGAAAGGCTAATTATGGTGAAGCATTTTGGGTTTGTGGTACTAGTGCCTACAAATGGCTTCCTCATGGTTGGCATGGTAGCTGTTATAAAGGCTATCTCGTTCCTCCCCTCTGTGTTCTAACCCAGGCTCCCTCAGGTCGCCCCAGATATTACCAGTCCCTAAGAGCTACCATTGAACCCATCGGTGAAGGAGACAGGTTTGGGATGATATTCCTCCCTACTTATGGGGCGGGATGGCTAGCCCAACTCTACAGGAGACTGTCTAAATTTCTCGCCCAGTTTGCCAATGATACCCTAGCCATAGAAAAAGGCATAAGCTCCGACCTGTACCAGCTTCGATTGCTGGCTCTGCAAAACTGCCAGGCCCTAGATTATGTGTTAGCCTCACAGGGCAGGGTCTGTGCCCTTACTGAAGAAGAGTGTTGTACCTATGTCCCAGAGTTTTCATAGGATATTAACAAGCACATCTTGTCAGCTGAACAGGCCTTGAACCAGTGGAAGACCCAGGAAGGAGAGCCCACTATTCTTGATTCCCTTTAGGGTTCGTTACCTAGTCTAGGGGGACTAGGGGGAGGCATTGTTAGCATTTTGCTCACAGGTGTTGTGATATGTTTTGTTCTTTTTCTTTTGCTCGCTTGTGGTAAAGTGCTCATACATAAGATTTGTATCTCCCATACCTCAGAAGTTCCCTTATACCCTATCATTGATGATCCTAATTGCATGGAGCTTAATTGCATTTTGTCTTTANATACCCTAGCCATAGAAAAAGGCATAAGCTCCGACCTGTACCAGCTTCGATTGCTGGCTCTGCAAAACTGCCAGGCCCTAGATTATGTGTTAGCCTCACAGGGCAGGGTCTGTGCCCTTATTGAAGAAGAGTGTTGTACCTATGTCCCAGAGTTTTCATAGGATATTAACAAGCACATCTTGTCATCTGAACAGGCCTTGAACCAGTGGAAGACCCAGGAAGGAGAGCCCACTATTCTTGATTCCCTTTAGGGTTCGTTACCTAGTCTAGGGGGACTAGGGGGAGGCATTGTTAGCATTTTGCTCACAGGTGTTGTGACATGTTTTGTTCTTTTTCTTTTGCTCGCTTGTGGTAAAGTGCTCATACATAAGATTTGTACCTCCCATACCTCAGAAGTTCCCTTATACCCTCTCATTGATGATCCTAATTGCATGGAGCTTAATTGCATTTTGTCTTTAGAGTATAAGAAAACTCTGCCAAAGGTTTGTTGAGTGTTCTCAAAGGAGGGAATTGTTGGCATCACTAGACATAGCTACCAGGTAACTCGGGAGAGTGGAAGACCATAAGTGTCAATGAAGCTCTCTTGCTCTGGGTCTAAGTGAGCCACAGTAACGCCATCTTGTGAACTTTAACCAACCTGAAATGCTGACAGCCTAAAAAGCAAAGCAAAGCCTGTAACACAGATGGCTGTAGTATCGCTCACACTAGCAAACGCTGTAGTGATAAGAACGGGGGAAAGGGAGAGGGGGAAGTTCACACGCGTCAAAGCTTACAAGGCCACAGATAAACAGATGAACAAGAGCTTTTCTCACATACCAATGTAGTGCCTATTGTAACTGTTGTTTGGGAGGGAGGGATAGGGGTAAAATCAAACAAAGACTTGCACACAAACAGCCTGGAGTATAAAATGGGAATCTTGTTTGTATTTGTTGTGCTTCTGATTTGAGACATGCTGGTCTCCTGAGTGCCTTTTCGAGATCTCGAATAAACTTGGATTTTTTCTCCACCTTGGTGTGTTCATTAGTGCGAAGCACGCCGGGCAACGAACCCTGTTGCCCCCTTGGGGCCCTTTGGGCCGGCAACACCCAGACCCCACATCTCCACTTCCTGGCAGCCTTTGGAGAGATGAGGTATTTTATTGGCATTTTATTTTTGGAAGGATGATGGACGTGTCCGGCTTTCCCATGAGCTCTCGGAGTGTGAGAAAGAAGCCACTGGGAACAGAAAGGCAAAAGTCCTGGAGTGCCTCAAGAGCCTTAACATTGCCTGTGCTGAGGTAGGGGCTCCATCATGCCCATAGCGCTAAGGAGAACAGTCTAGCATATTAGCCACGTGGATGGTGACTGAGATGCCTGGTACAGTGGGAGGAAACACCTCCAAAATCCTGCCCCATGGAGATATTCCTCTTGAAATACAACATTCCCAAAGCACCAGGGGGAACCAATGGCCACAGACATACAAACCTAATGACTTTTGGCAGGGCTCAAACTTTGGGGTCTTCAGTTCTAAAAGCACAAGCTCCTACCCCTTCGGCTAAAGGAGCAACACCCTTAGAATGCAGTAAGTGACTTGCTGGGGCTAATATTTAGAGGGCTCCATGCTCACATGAATTCAGTCAGTGCTTACTATAGCCCCTTTACAGCACAGAACAGAGGGGAAGGGGGCATTAGAGCCATCACCATAGTGCACAGATTGCATTAAAGTAGTGGTTCTCAACCCACAACCCACATAACACATAGAGAGCAGCATATGTGGCCCACAATGGTAAATAGGTTGAGAAGCAATACCTTAGACAGATAGAGAATTGAGTGAGCTATTGATACTTGTCTGACTTAGTATTAATATCAGTAATGAATAGTGACTGTGTAATCCTTTCTACATGTATCACAGCCCCATCTGCTGGTTGAACCGCACAGAAGTTAAAAGCCAACCACTGCTGCCCACCCTTTGCGGTAACTCTGTTAACTGGCATGGTGGAGACATGTGAGGAATATCCCAGGATTGTTACCCATCATTGAAAAGTGATGGTCCTTGGAAGGATGCAAACTCCCGTGGATCTGACATATTTGGGAACATGTGCCCTCTGAGGGCTTTGCAAATGTCGCCCTAACACTCTTCCACTGCTTCCTCCTCACAATATTCTTTCTTCAGCAGTAGGGAGAGTGACCTGGGTTTTGTGGTGCTCAAAAATCATTTCTTGAGCAGCTGCATTCATACATTATTTTTGGACACAAAGAATAGTCCTTCTACATTACACACATTTGTTCAAACAAACAAACTCACTCCCGTGAATCGTGGAGAGTAAGGGCATGAACATAGAGCACAGTAAAGAGCACTAGTAAGTTTGAGCCATATTTCAAGTCCAACGGAAATCAAAGTGAGTTAGGCACCTAACTTGCTTAGGTGCTTTTGAAATGCCCTCTAGGCCCTTACCTGAATCCCTTTGAAAATTCTGGTCCTGGTCTGTTGGTTGGTGCATACGATTTTAAGCACAAAGGCCCAGAGTTTCAAAGAGCCCCAAGGGCTACTGGGCTACCACTGTATGATTATGGCTGAAAATGCAGATAAGATGCATTTGCTCTTGGCTCAGGATGGGGATCAGGTCATTGGGCACCCAATAAGGAATGCTTCCTAACATCAGGCAAACAAATCTGGGAACTTGAGGCTTTCTCTGTGAATTTCTTGAAAGGATCTGTACCAATAGTTGAAAAGTAGAGATCACTCAGCATTCCTAGTTCACTTGTCATTCACTCTTTTCCCTCCTCCAGGATAACATGCCCAATATTGTCCTGGGATCAGGTGGAGGTCTGCGGGCCATGATAGCCCTTCAGGGAACCTTAGTGGAGCTGAAGAAGCAGGGCCTGTTGGACACTGTCATGTACCTGTGTGGGGTATCGGGTTCCACCTGGTAGGTGCATGTCAGTAGAAGTGAGAATGAGCCAGTTTTCCTGCACAGAGTTGGTGGCCACTGGGGCTTTCTTATTATCAATTAGCTCTGTACATTTTCAAGGCATTATGAGTGAGATTTTCAAAAGCACCTAGGTGTGTGTCTACCCTACAAGTGATGCTTACAGCAACCAGGGTGACAGGAGATAGGGTTTCAAAACTGGGGACAGTGAGAATAGGGCAACGTATGGGGGTTCTTAAGGTTTTGCGGATCATTGGGGTTTATAAAGAGATGGAGAATACACAGAGGGAAGGAGAGGGAAGAGTCAAAGGGGGCCCCAGTATTGGGGCTTGGGAGGAAGGAAGAACAGTGGAGTTATCCACAGAGAAAGAGATGGGAAAGGAAAATCTTCTGATACTTCTAGCTGATCAACCAGGGCCAGAATCAGTCTCTTGTGCCTGCTCCGTAGCACCTTGTTCTCAGAGTCATCCCATCAGAGTGAGCGAGAGGGGCAGAAAATGAGACAGGTAAGTGACGGTGGCCTAGTGAAATGAGCAGAGAGTGTGTGTGTCTGTGTGTTACTACCGCCCTCTACTAGGTGGGATCTCTATTGCTCCTCCTCATATTGTACCTCCTATACTGCCATGTAGTTTCCCCATTAGCTCAAGAAAGGCCCTGGGCTTTGGGTCACATTCATAATGGCCTGATTAATGTGTTCATCACCTTTGTTGGGAAGAATCAGAATTGCTTAGCATGCTCCATAGGTCCTAGAGAAGCAAATAATGGAGTTTCTCCATAGCTCAGAGTGGCAGCGGCCTTGGCTTTCAGCAGATGATCTTAGCTCTATCCTTGTTATTGCCATGAATTTCTCAGTGGCCATGGCGACAGACAGCCGTGGATGAAGTCCTTGTTAAGTCACAGATTTGTTATAATGCCAGGATGACAATTATAATTCCCTGCATGAAAAATAAAAGGTATGAAAATCAAAAGGGGGAGGGGGAACTCCCCATCTTATTCCCTCAGTCTCAGCCATACCTGTTCTGGTTCATTAATAGGTGCATGCCCACCCTCTACCAAGAGAAGGACTGGACAGAGAAAGTGCAGGACTTGGAAGAACGCCTGTGCAATACACTTTCCAAACTTCCACATGATATTCAAGAAGAGTTTACTATTGCGACACAGGCGGCTGAAGATGAACTCTTCTCTCTGACTGATGTCTGGGCCTCTTTCTTTGTCTATAAAATGTTGAAGCAGGTGGGTTGCTGTATAAATCCAGCATGGTTCCACTGAAAAGTCACTGGATTTACTTAATATATCCCTTTGTTTCTCTCTCTCTCTCTCTCTCTCTCTCGGCAGTACTTGGATTCAGGAGCAAAAGAGTGTAAGGATAATAACACCTGCTAATATTTTAAAGCTATATAAACCCTCAGGCAACTTTATAAATCTCAGCCTCTTCCCATGAGTTCTCAAAGATCACTGTGGTATCCGAACATTTCTAAAGTGAGGACTTCAAGGCTGTATAAGGGATTTGGATACCCAGTTCCCATTAAAACTAGTGGGAATTTGGCCTCTAAATCCCTTAGGTTGTTTTGAAAATCTCAACCTAGCATCTGATCCCCAAATCTTTGACTTTCCAGAATATTAACGGATGCAAAAAGAGATAGAAGGCATGAAAGTCTCAATCCCAGTCTTGATTTTTTTTTAATAATGGGCTCTTCAATCTAGCAGAGAAAAGGTCTAACATGATCCAATGGCTGGAAGTTGAAGTTAAAAAAATTCAGACTGGAAAAAAAGACATACATTTTTGGCAGTGAGAGTAATTCATGATTGGAACCACTTACCAAGGGTTGCAGTAGATTCTCCATTGCTGACAATTTTGAAATCAGCATTGAATGTTTTTCTCCTAGATTATTCCACCTAAAACTGTTTTTTGTTTTGTTTTTTTGGTAGGTTTCAGGTCATTTTTGGAAGGTTTTTTTTTTAACTTTTTTTTTTAAATAGCTAAATTTTCAAACAAAATACCATTTCAAACCAAAAAGTTGAAATGTTTTATTTCAAATTGGCCAAAACAAAGCATTTAAACTTTTTCACAATTTTTTTCCCAGGTGAAGGAATTCACCACATTTGACCTGAATTCACAAATAATGTCAATGCTCTGAAAATGAATTTTTTGTTTAATTTACTGTTCACAGTAAGAAAATTGCCTGGATTTACAGCTCCCTAAATCCTATTAATTTTGATGGAACTCATGCTCTGACTCCACTGGAGCTGGAAGTGTAATTCCCAGTTGGAGGAGACACACCCATGTGAGTTCTGATGGAGACCATAGGTATGAACCCAGAAGGGTTAGCCACTCCCTCTGCTCCTGCCACTGCAGCTACACCAATATTCATACTGTGCTAGTGTGGCTATGTCTCCTCGAGCTGGTAATCAGACCTTCCTTCCCCAGGATAGATGTATTCTAAGGTACTGATCTTGCTTAGGTGCTATTGAAAAGCCCATTACATGCCAATCTTCATCTTTAGGTGCCTAAAAATTTTTGAAAATCCGCACCTAATTCCCTTAGGCCCATTTGAAAGTCTCCACCATGAACTGTAAATATGTTTGCCCATGCAGTGCACACTAGAATGAGGCAACAATGACAAAAAATGATACTGTCACTTAAAAGGATCTTTCTAATTCCTAGCCTGAACTAATTATTCAGAAACAGAATTGCTGGGAACATCACCAAAACTTGTCTCTTTCTGTGCTAATCAATTCTTACCTTTCCAGTATGATGAGACCAAGTTATCTGAACATGAGGACACCTCCACAAGTGGGACAAATCCTTACCCCATCTATGCTGCAATAGAAGTGAACAAATTGGGCGAAGGTGACAATAGCACAGGTTAAAAAACAAGAGTTTTTTTTTTTTTTTTTTGCATAAACCTTTCTCTCTCTCTGTCTCTCTCCATATATATATATACAGTACATATATATATAATTTTCAATCAAATATTTTATCAAAGTCTTTACCAAAAGGGTTATTGATGTTCTTCATTTTCCAAAAAAACAGGTTTGACAGTACATGAAAAATTTCCATAATTGTTTCAATAGCAACTTTGAAAACATTTTAAATACAAATGTCTATCAAATAAGTTTGTGATAAATTGCTCAATGAACTTTAAAAAGGATCAGTTCTGAAAATGAAAAGAACTTGGAAAACTATAGAAAATGTGAAATTGTTGTTTGCCTTTTTGATTAGCTCTAGAGTTAAATTTATTACTTTTAGATTTGACTTGTTATGAGTCATTTTTCCTTTATACCTTTGGGTCCGAGTTAGGGATCGGTGGTTGGAGGGTGGGTGGAGAGGGGCTGTAGTGGCCACAAGAGGAATTCTGGGATATACAAGGACAACACATGCTGACTTAGGAGGGAACACCAGATGGAGGAGGTCACCATAGAATATGGCATGAAAATGACCATAGATGAAGGAACAGACTGAAAAATGAGGTAGGTTTCATAGGTGGAGCAAACAGATTGTGGGAGGAGGGGTGGTATTGAGAAATTATTGCCATTAGCCAAGAAGGGGACATCCAGAAACTGGTACTTGAAAGGTTTTACAAACCCTATCTATATTTCACAGGGACTTGGTTTGAATTCACCCCCACGAATCTGGCTTTCCCAGGCTGGGGGCATTTGTGTGTACCAAAGACTTGGGAAGCAAATTCAAGGATGGGAATCTGAACGAAAAGATGGAAGAGAAAAGTATCTGCTACCTGCAAGGTAAGCATTGAAGCCCCTTATTCTTAGCTGATAGATAGATATGTAACTCTTCTTCCAGGTGGAGTGGGCAGCAGCAAGGACTGAGTTCAATATCCAGGGGTCCCTCTTAACAATATAACACAGAAACCAGCTAAAGCCCCTGTCATAACTATAAAGGGAAGGGTAACAGCCCTCCTGTGTACAGTACTATAAAATCCTTCCTGGCCAGAGACTCCAAAATCCTTTTACCTGTAAAGGGTTAAGAAGCTCAGGTAACCTGGCTGACATCTGACCCAAAGGACCAATAAGGGGACAAGATACTTTCAAATCTTGGTGGGGGGAAGGCTTTTGTTTGTGCTCTTTGTTTTGGGGGTGGTTCGCTCTTGGGACCGAGAGGGACCAGACATGAATCCAGGCTCTCCAATTCTTTCTGAACAAGTCTCTCATATTTCCAACTTGTAAGTACACAGCCAGACAAGGCGTGTTAGTTTTTATCTTTGTTTTCTCAACTTGTAAATGTACCTTTTTTCTAGAGTGTTTATCTCTGTTTGCTGTAACTTTGAACCTAAGGCTAGAGGGGATTCCTCTGGGTTCTTTAAGTTTGATTACCCTGTAAAGTTAGTTTCCATCCTGATTTTACAGAGATTATTTTTACCTTTTTCTTTAATTAAAAGCCCTCTTTTTAAGAACCTGATTGATTTGTCCTTGTTTTTAGATCCAAGGGGGTTGGATCTTGATCCACCAGGAATTGGTGGGAGGTAGGAGGGGGGATGGTTAATTTCTCCTTGTTTTAAGATCCAAGGGGTTTGGATCTGTATTCACCAGGGAATTGGTGAAGAGTCTCTCAAGGTTACCCAGGGAAGGGAATTAGCACATTTGGGAGTGGTGGTAGCAGACCAGATCTAAGCTGGTAGTTAAGCTTAGAAGTTTTCATGCAGGCCCCCACATTTGTACCCTAAAGTTCAAAGTGGGGAAGCAGCCTTGACAGCCCCCACCTAGTAGACTGGGAAAATTATACACCACCCCTGGGTGCACCTAAGAGGCAAAACTTCCCCTCCCGCAGGCACCGAGCTTGTGTATAGCAGAGAAAACTGTGTTTCTTACCTTGTCGTGTGAAAGTCCAACAGACAAATGTCCCTTTAACACATCACTGCTCTCTCCCTCCACCGCACCCTGCTCACAGCTGCTGTCAGTCTGTGGAGACCCAGAGTTCAGAGGTGCGTTCAGGTGGGCTCACCTCCCAACTGGGGAGGGTTGGGGTGGGAAATGTCAAGCAATGTCTTAGTTGCTGCTGTCTCTGCAACTGGCTCGCAGTTGCTGCCGTTCACTCTGCGACAGCGTGCCATCATTCACTCCACTGCTGTCGCTCATCGTACCACCATTCATTCCACAGCGCCATCATCTGCTCTGTCGCCAATGGTCCTGCACCGTCATGTTCTGCTACCACCTGACTCCCCACTGTGACCTCTGTGAGTCGGTCTCTTGATGTTCCACCCAGTTCTCAGTGATTTCAGTAGCAAGTGGGGGAACCTCCTTGCTAGAATTCTAATTCTTATTTTTACCCCACTCATGACATATGCTCACATGTAGTGTACTTTTGCTCAACCTTCTTCCACCATCTCATCCTTTCTTCAACCCAACTGCTACCCCAGGAGGAAGGAATAGCTCAATGGTTTGAGTACTGGCCTGCTAAACCCTGGGTTATGAGTTCAATCTTGGAGGGGGCCGATTGGGGGAGGGAAATCTGTTAAGGATGGTATTTGGTCCTGTTGTGAAGGCAGGGGACTGGACTCAATGACCTTTCAAAGTCCCTTCCAGTTCTATTAGATAGAATATTTAATAAAATTAAAAGCTCCTTGTCACAGAGTCCCCAGGCAATGTTTTGGAACTGCTCCCAACAAAGCCAGTCAGGACTTTGGGGAACCTTATCTCCCTTGGAGCACACTGTCTTTAGGGCAAGAAGCTCACACGGCTTCACCTTCCTGGGTCTGACCTTGGAGCATTCAGCATCCTCTGCACCTCCGTGCGCTTCCCACAGTGAGTCCGCCCAGGCGGGGTCCTGTGGAAGCCAGAGGGTCCTGCACCCCCACTTTGCAGTCAGACATGACTCTTGGCCAACCAGTAAAACAGAGGTTTATTAGGTGACAGGAACACAGTCTAAAACAGAGCTTATAGGTACAGAGAACGGGACCCCTCAGCTGGGTCCATTCTGGGGCCCAGTGAGCCAGACACCCACATCTGCACTCACTCCTCGTCCCCAGCCAGCCCTAAACTGAAACCCCCTCCAGCCCCTCCTTTCTGGCCTTTGTCTCTTTCCTGGGCCAGGAGGTCACCTGATCTCTTTGTTCACCTTTAGCTATCCCCTTGCAGGGGGGAAGGGCCCCAGCCATTTGTTGCCAGGATACAGAGTGTAGGTGATTTATAGACACTGGCCTTTATCCCACCACCTAGAGACTTAAGAAATGCATAGGGGAAACTGAGGCACCCACACAGTATTCAGAGGAAACATTAAGACCAGTCCCACTTCGTCACACTCCTCCTGAAACATGGTTAACTTCTGTAGAGGTAGTGCATCCCATCCACAGATCTCAGTGTGCTTTTCAAAAGTTTAGTGGGTATCAACATACCCATTTTACAGAGAAAGAAGTTGAGGCACCAGGAAGAGAAGTGGCTTGTATAAAGTCGTTGAGGGTTGGAAATGGGAGGTGCAGGAATTGAAGTCAGGTCTCCTGTGTCTAAGCTACTGCCCTGGCACTAATGCTGTGATTTTCTGAGGATCCTAGGGAAGTTAGGAAGCCCATTTTGCATTGAATTCCAGCAGGATTTGGGCACCTAACTCCCACAGTCTCGTTTGAAAATCACAGCAAGGAACATTCATCTTCCTATTTGCTAATATCCAGTGTTTGTATGTCTTGGCCTTTTATATTTATTTATTTGGATTGAGAATTTCCAAAGGGTCAGAAGGGTTAGGCAATTGTGTGTGTGTGTGTGTGCGGGGGTGGGGGGGAGATTTTCAAAGGGACAAAAGGACAGTTGGGCAACCAACTCCCACACAAATTCAATGGGCTTTGGGGTTGTGATTTCTGAAATCACCTAAGTGATTTAGGATCATTAGGATCATTAGAAGTCAATGGGGCTGTGTGCTCCTAAGACATTTAGGGGCTTTTGAAAATCCCATGCTGGGTGTCTAACTCCCTTATTTCCTTTGAAAATTCCAGCTTCATTCATTCATTCATTCATTCCTACAAATTTGTACTATACGAATCAAATACAGTCCATCCTAGGCTCTGGGTACCTTTGATAATTCTTCAAAATGCATTTCATAATATAAGATAACTCCAACAATTAATTATACTTAGAAAACAAACAAACTTCCTAACTCTCAGGGTAGATAAGCTCTGGAACAGGCTTCCAAGGGAGGTTGAGGAATCCCACTCACTGGAGGCTTTTAAGAAGAGGTTGCACATTCATCCATAAGGGATGGTCCAGATTTACTTGGTCCTGCCTCAGCACAGGGAGCTGGACAAGATGACCTCATGAGGTGCCTTCCAGATCCTGATATAACTGTAAGCCCAACAGGATTGTAAACATGACCAATAAATTTAATGCACCCACTGACAAAACCACCACTGCCTCCTGAGACTGCCCTGTCTCACCTTGCTCTCAACTCACTACTGGGCAGGAATGTTCCAAAAGTTATCAAACGCTCTGGGCAGGGACTGTCTTTCTGTCTTGTGTCTATCCAGCACCTAGCACAATGAGGTCCTGCTTCATGGCTGGGTCATCTAGGCACTGTGATACTGCAAATACCAATACTCATGAGGATTGGTCAAAATTTGGTATTACCATTCTTCAGGGAATTTGAAAATTAGTTTGTATTCTAAATCAGGATGAAAAGACAAAATTTCGACCTTTCCCACCAAATGTTTTACATTATGGGTCAATCAAAATGTTCCATTTCTATAAAATCAAAATATTGTCTTACTATTTCTACTCTTTAAACGTTGTCTACTATAGTTTCATTTACGCTGTATTATAAAAGCCAATCAATTTGGAAATGAAAGGTAATTTCAAAATGAAAAATTGAAACGTTCTGTTCCGATAAGGTCAACCTGCTCCATTTCACATTTATTTTTTTAAAATGAAATTTTGTCAAAATCAACAAGTTCCCTTAGAAAGTTTAAATTTTGACAAAAGAGTATTTTCTGATGTATAGAATATTACATTTGAAATGTTTTCACCACCTCTACTTCCAATAAACTTTTTCAGTTATGGATCAATGTGTGAATCAAGCTGTAAAAGCACATAACCCATGAGAGACCGGCCTGCCAGTGCCCCCTTGACTTTTCTGCTAATGGGGCTCCTGATCATGACTCTTTACATAGTATTAAAGGGGAAGGCCTAGATGCTGTCTTAGCTGGACTATGGTAAATAAGGTCTTTTCCTTCTTGTTTTCAGGTTTATGGGGAAGTGCCCTTGGAAGCATGGCTGCAAACAAGAAATATTTAATAGGTACTGACATTTCTGTGTGTTAAAGGTAGGGTTGGGTCATCAATGGAATTGGAACAGGTCCCCAATGGAGGAGCTACTGCACAATTCTGTGGCAATGATCCCAATGCCCTACTGTTTATCACAGTGATACGGTCATGTGTCAAACATTCACTGTATTAGTAGTAGCCTAAAGTAGCCCATGGGTGTCTGCCAGTTGTGGATGGGTTGGATTTTCAAGGGTGCCAGAGGGAGACCGAGCACCCAACTTTCATTTTTGCCTTTCAAAATCTCCAGCATTCCAGATAATTTTCAGATTATTAAATCTAAGCCTGAGATTTTCAAAGCTGACTAGGTGGTTTGGATCCTAATTTCCATTGATATTAATAAGAATTGGGCATCATCTAATATCATGCTTCAGGGTTTCAGCCAATGCCTGGCAGCAATTAGAAAGGACATTATTCCTTGATACACAATTGTAAACTCTTTTATTAATTATAATTAATCATATTATTAATATTACTTATTATTTACCTTCCTCTGGAGCATGAGAAATCAGCCACCGCTAGAGGTGGGACACAGGCTGGGGTAGACCAATGCTCTGAGGTGGTACCGAGAATCCTCTTTCTTGATGACTGGTTGGTGAGTCATGTTCAGAGTCCACCCGATCACCAGATTTAGGGTCAGGAAGGAATTTTCCCCTAGGTCACATTGGCAGGAACCTTGGGAATGTTTTCACCTTTCTCAGTAGCATGGGGTGTATGTCTCTCCTAATCATTCCCTGCCATTATCGGGATCTCTGCCAGTGGTGCTCCTCAGTCTCTCAAATGTAACAGCCTTCTGGTCTCAAACTCTGTGAGTCCATGAAACTATGAAATTCAGATCCTTTAGGCAGCTTTGAAACTCTCTGTTAGGTGAAATCCTGGTTTAGAACTTCATTCTGATTTTGCAAAGATTTAGCCTTTGGGGCAAATTCTGGCCTCATTTACATCTGCATAAATCAGGAGCAAACGATTAGCAAGGGGTGGAATTACCCCAACTTGATAACACTGTAACACCCATTGTATGGAGATGTCAAACCCCAAACTAGATAATTGTTTACTATTTATTTAAAGGGTACAAAATGCTCAAGAACTGGCCTCATGATTTGTGGTGGTGTTTTGAAAACAATAGTGATCAGGTAATGTCTAGATTATAAAACCTAGATCATGATAAGATCTAAGGCTTGATTCTGGTTTTAGACTGGTTTTACACTGGTGTAACCCCAGAGTGACAAATTGTGTCTTCCCTTAGGCCTGGTCTACACTGGGGGGGAGGGGGGTAATTCATCTAAGATATGCAACTTCAGCTGCGAGAATAGCGTAGCTGAAGTCGACGTATCTTAGATCGACTTAGAATCACTTACTTTGCGTCCTCGCGGCACGGGATCAACGGCTGCCGCTCCCCCGTCGACTCCGCTTCTGCCTCTCGCCATGGTGGAGTTCCGGAGTCGACGGCAGAGCGATTGGGGATCAATAAGAGAACCTCAAAACTTAAAGAAAATGACTCATCTTTAAATCTTTTAACCCAAATGTGATTTCCTAGATTATATGGTTAGTGTTTTCAGCTGTGATAAATGACTCATAATGCATGTGTTTTGTTTTCCGTTGCTGAGACCTTATTAAGGAAAAATTCAAAAGACTGAGAGGAGAATGGTAGAATGCAGTATGTGAAGCAGGTGGGTCATTGTATTTCTGGAACTATGGGCCTGTTTTTCTTAAAAGTCACCCTGGATTTATCCTCACATGACTCCACTGACATGAAGAGAGCTAGTTCTGATCAGTACCACTGTGAGTGGCTATGTCTACACTACAGCCCCCCTCGTGTAGTTTTTCTGCCAATATATGATCACTAATTCCCCCAACAACATTAGCTACATCGACAAAAGCACTCTTCCATCTTCATAACTGCATCTACACTGAGTTTTCGGGTGGGGGGGAGTTGACATAGCAATGTCTCTGGTTTTTTTCACTCCCGTGATCAACACAGGTATGCCTTATAAGCATAAATCTAGCCAGAGGGGAATCAAGCCATTTTCATTAATGACATGTGATTTTCATGGGTCTTGTTCCCCCTTTGTAATTAATGTTAACACTCATAGTCTCTGTTTGACAAACGCTTGCCCAGAACAAAATCACCCTGAAAGCTCATATGTTACCATCTCTACATGAGAAATTTTACCAGTTACCCAGCTATAGGTATACCAGAATAACCCTCATCTGGACACTCTTGTTCTGGTGTAAGTGTGGCTTTCTCACATTAGCTTCAACCACTTCCAGTGAGATATACACTAAACCAAAAAAGGCAGAAATGACTATCCACAAGGAAGTCATAGATTCCAAGGCCAGAAGGGACGATTAAGACCATCTAGTCTAACCTCCTGTATAACACAGGACTCAGAACTGCCCCCAAAATAATTCCTAGAGTAGATCTTTTTAGAAAAAAAAAATCCAATCTTGATTTAAAAATTGCCAGAGATGGAGAATCCACCACAATACTTGGTAAGTCTTTCCAATGGTTAATTACTCTCAGTGTTAAAAAAATGTATGCCTTATTTTCAGTGTGAATTTGTCTTGTTTCTACGTCCAGCCATTGGATCTTGTTATATCATAATAAGTATCGATAAGTACCTACATGGGGAGCAAATCCCAGATGAGTCCAGAAGTTCTCTTATGGCCTGTGCCCCTTCTGGCCTGAGTAGCTATGAATTTTAATGAAAGAGACAAGAAGGCTGAGGTTATATTAACCCTACTTCTGTTGGTGGCAGGGACAAGCTTTTGAGTTTCACCGAGCTCTTTTTAAGATACTACCTCACCCACCTTAGCTCTCTCATATCCTGGGGACAGTATGGATATAACAACACTGCAAACAACAATGAATTTTAATTTAAGTTAGGTGTTTTTTGTAAATCACACGAGCCACCTATTTTCATATTTAGGCACATAAATACCTTAAAAACCCTGGCCAAGTACCCAATTCCCATTGGTGTCTTTGAAATTCTTCACCTTACATCATTTGGCTGTGATTTTCAAAGAAGAGCAAGAAAGTTACATTCCCAAATGCCATTGACATATATGGATATCTAACTCTCCTAGTCTCTATTGTAAATCTCAGCCTAGGGTCTATATTATTAAAGGTATTAAAGCACCTAATGGGATTTTCAAAAGCATCTAGCTGATTAACTCCCATTTAAATCAATGATTTTAGGAAAGCAGATACTTCTGAAAAAATCGCTAGGTACCTAAATACCTTTACAAATATGGCCCTAACTGACTACCCCCAGGCCAGACAGGGAATCAGAGAGGAGCCAGGAAAAGACCCCCAAATGTTTTTTCTGATCTCTCAGCGGTGAGAGGTTTACAAGCAAAAGGCATTTCAAAGGTGTCCCTGTGAAGTCCAGATAGCTGAACCAGATACAGAAGGGAAATTCTGACATTTTGAAATTTAATCAGAATGAAACCAATTTCAAAATGTTTGGAAAAAATCTTTTCAGGTCAATCAAAACTTTCCCTTTTTATAAAGTGGACATGATTTTTTCTGATTTAGACATTTTTAAAATGTGACTCTATATTATATAAAATTAAATAAATGTTGGGGAGGGGCAACTGAAACATTGCATTCTGATAAGGTGCATTTCAATGTATCAAAACACTTTGTTTCAGTTCTATTTTCCCCAAAAAAACTCCCATCAAAAGCAATATGTTCCAAATTTTGACCAAAATTGGCACATTCCAAAGTTTGTCAAAACCAACATGTTGCCATGGAAAGTTTAAATTTTGACTAAATGGCTATTTCTGGTGCAGAATGTGCTGTTAGTAAATTTGTAACCAGGTGTACTGTGAAGTCATGAAGTTCAGGCTTCCTTCCCAGCCCCCATCACCAGCCAAAATCCCAACTTTCATTTTTTTAACATCTATCCTTCACACAGCTTTCTGTATCCAAAGGAAAGCATTTCCTTAAATGCACCAAATGTCCAGAACAGGTGTCCGTTGATTCTCAATGGGCTTTGGGTGTCTCCTGAGCATGCACCAGCCCCAAGCAGCTATACCATAAAGCAGAAAGCACGGGAACATGAATGGGGAATAACCATTCACTAGGGAGATCCAGCTACTGGTAGGTTGGCAGTGTAGTCTAAGCTGCAACTTCTTATGGGCTCTGTCTGTCATTGCAACCCAGCTCCACATGGAGTTTCTGACACTGGGGTCCTGAACCTCTTCTAGGAGTTGGCCAGGGTGGTGTTATGGGCGAGGAAGAGAAATTTAAGCTTGATGCAAGGGAGAGCTAGGGGGAGGAGCTAGAATGGATGCTGAACTAATCAGGTGGACAGGTGAGGATGCCTGAATTTTTGGCAGTCTGGAGAGTGTGTGACATGAGTGTGAGGGAGATAGGAATTAGACAATAGTAATGGGATATTAGTTTGCTTCTTATAGGAGCTCTAGAAGGACCACCAGGTTCTGTGCCTTTCAGTGGTAGGTGGACTTATCCCAATAGGCACAAATTGCCTCCTCAGCACCAAACCCCACACCAGATAACACTTGAGCATGTTTGTGGAATCTCCTCCTACCCTTCTTTGCTTGTACCTCTGGAGAGTTCAATGACTGTAGGTTTGGCAGCATGGTTGTAACTACTTCTCCACCTCAACTGCCTGACAGATGGAGGTGAACTTTCCTTTAGAGCTGTAGGTCCAGGACCAGACGGGATGATGCTTAGTAGTGGTGGGTGCATTTTCCCCAGGAGGCCTAAATGACCTTTGGCATTTGAGCATCTCTATCCTTCTCTGTTTGTACCTGTGGAGAATCCGATGACTGTACGTTTCACAGCGTGGTTGAAAGCGGCATTTCTTATGGGCTCCTTGTTCCATTGCAATCCTACACCACATGGGAATGTCAACCCTTGTGACCCCAAACTTCTGATAATAGTTGGCCGGGTGGAGTTGTGCTAGGGACTGAGGATGTTTCAGTTTGATGCAAGAAGGAGCTGCAGGGTGGGACCAAAGAGGGGTCAGGTTGACAGGTGAGGAAAATACTGCCAATGTTTGAATTTTGGACAGACAGAAATGACCATGCCTCCACTTGGAAGAAGTAGGTCATTATGTTCCTGGATACACAGGTCGTCATTCACAGTTTTTGTTAACTACAGCCCCTCACACAGCGCTGCCATGCCAGATGGCAGGCTGTTCTTTAATGATTGGATTTTCAAAAGAATTTGAAATTCAATAGAAGTCAAATACCTAACTCCCTGAGGTTTCCTTGAAATCGTAGCCCCAGTCCTTCAAGGTGCTGATGAATAACTTCAGCATCAATAGTGGGATGTTTAAAGGAGCCTAATGGAATTAGATGCCTGACTTCCATTAAATTCCAGTACTTGTGGGTGCCTGAATACCTTAGGCTCATTTGAAAATCTGATCCGAGATCTATAAGGTGGGTATCCATAGGGAATGCACCACTAACTGGAATGTGCATTTATCTCTACAGGGCTCAGATTGATTTCACATCAGTGCTAGAGCAGACTGAAAAGTGTTTTACTTGCGGGGGAGAGTGTTCAGACAATAAATCAAAACTAAGACAGATTTTTTTTTCAGTTTTCAAAAACTAGATATGGTAAAATGTTTCCTTTTTTGGTACAATGTTTGAGAGAAAAAAATTGCTCCTTTTCAAAATTAAAAAAAAATCAAAATATTTTATGTAAAACCAAACTGAATACAGGCTGGGTTACACAAGTGGGCAGACTCAGTGACTCCCAATGGTCCCTTCCAGCCTGGGAACATATCAAGACAATATTTTTAACCAAAACTTTTGTTTCCAGATTTTCATCTAAGAACCAATTACTTTTTAACCAAAATGCCAATTATAAAATACACAAATAAATAAATAAATAAATAAATATTTTGAGCAGCCCCTGTCAGCCCCAGGCAGCTCACACCGTAAGGTAGGTGTCATTGGGAGGTGAGTTCTAACCACTGCACTCCTCCTCTCACTGACATGGGGCCTGACATTCTAGGACACCAGGTTCAGACAGATTCAGCAGCCAGGTGTCTGACCCTACACTGGTTGTTGCATCCGTGCTCTCAAGAGACTTTGGGCACTGGGGACATGAGTCTTTCCTCTCTTCACCCCCAGGGGCTCACAGGACAAACAGCTGCCTGCTAAACACATTATGTTCTCTTTCCTCCCAGGTACTGCTTGCACTTGTAGGGGTGTCCACCACCTCCTGGAGCTTCACGTTCATGCTACGACTGGGGAAGACTGCGAGGGGGTCTTTGGGCAGCTGAAGGAAGTGCTGGAAGGCAAGTGGACCAGCGGGACTAGATTTACCACCTGTCTCTGTTTCTAATAATTTAAGATGGGATTTTCAAATGGAGGTCCAAAGTGCACTCCTTGAGCACCTTACATAAACCCAGCTACCATGTGAATGAATCGCTGCATGCTTGTTTCCATGACAACATCCGTGTATTTGCCAATATTTTCACAAATCCCTAGGGCTGTTCTGACACAAACAGGCTGAGGTTTTCAAAAAGGCCTGAGGCAATTAGGACCCCAAATCCTGTTGCCTTTCAATCGGAGCTGGGCACCAAAACTGCCTTACTCCCCCTTTGAACATCCCTGTGCCCCTGAACATATCTAATAGCTTGTCCCAAAGCTCACCTCATTTACCCACTATTTTAAGCAGGTGAGAAGAGTAAGAATTCCTACAAGAAGTGCTGTGAAGTGCATGAAACCTGGTGTTCGATGACCTGGGAAGAAAGAATGGCAGAGTGCACTAAACTTGTCAGGATTTTTGAAATGGAACTTGGAGGCAAGTCATATAGAAACCTTTTGTCACTTAGATGGGACTTTTCAAAGGCAGCCAACACCTTGACTTTCCAAATGTCTTTGCTCCAGAGGTGGTAGCAAAGAACCAGATGTGTCCTAAAAGGAAGAAAATTCATCATTTAACCATTTTCCTGCATAATTCACCATTTCAAGTGTTTCAGTTCTATCTTCTTCTATTTCCCCCTCACTTAAAGGGGAAAAACCAGAGAGTTCCGATAGCTCTTATGATATAATAGCTGTGTTCGAATATAGTGCCAGTTTATGCTCAAGAGGAATGTCAAGCAAGTAAATAATTTGGCATCTTCTCTGAGTAAGTTTAAAAAATATATTTGTCATTGATTTATTTTGGTTTCTGTAAGAACAAAATGGGGTCTGGGCACCCTTGACAATCATTCCAAATATAAAACAACATATAGTGACTCATACAGCACTCCACCGCTAACAGCTCTGCAATAATGAGCTTTGCAGAAGGTCCAACGATAGTTTTGCTATGGGCACAGTTGGGTGCAAAAATGGAGAGACCTTCCTAAAGGGCGCTGACAAATTCAAAAGGGGTCAGAAAAGAGCTACGAGAATTACCTGAGGCCTGAAAAAAAATCAGCCTCTTAAGGAGAGACTAAGGCCATGTCTACATGTACAGCACTGCAGTGGGGCAGCTGTACCGAAGGAGCTGCACTGCTGCAGTGCACCTGGTGAAGATGCTCTATGCTGACGGAACTCTCCCATAGGCATAATAAAACCACCTCCGCGAATGGCTGAAGTTATGTTGGTGGGAGAAGCTCTCCCACTGACATAGCGTGGTGTGCACGAGCACTTATGTTGGTGTAACTTATCTTGCTCAAGCGGGTGATTTATTCACACTTCTGAGCGACATAAATTATGCCAGCATAAACTGTAGTGTAGACATAGCCTAAGGAAGTTCAGTCTATTTAGCGTAACAAAGAGAAAAGAAGAAGTGACTTGACCACAGTCCATAAACACCTGGAGAGGAGATTTCTTAGTGCAGATGGCTCTTTGCTCTAGAAGACAGCAGCAGAGCCAGCTTCATTGGCTGGCAGCTGAAGGCTCGAGGTATGGTGTGAAATTTTAACAGAGAGGAAATTCACCACTAGAAAATGTATCTATCCATGTGGTGGATTCTCCATCAGCTAGAGTTTTTAAATATAGATTAGAAGTCACTTTTGTAAAGATGTTATGGGACTGATTCAGGAGTTACTGTGTGAAATTCACTACCCTGTGTTATGTAGTAAATCAGATTAGACATGATCCTTTCTGGCCTAAACAAAAACAAAAACCAAAAAATAGATTTGTTGAATCTTTCCAAACATCTCCCTCTCTTACACTGAGAAGCTACATCTTAAATTCCTCCAATGAGCACAACATTGTCGGTATGTCAAAGAGCAGTGCATTCTCTGCAATGTCTGCTTCAATTTCAAGTTCTGGGGGGATTCGCTATGTGGAAGCAGAGCTTTGCTGCACCCAAAAAGAGAGTGAGAACGGTGTTTTTCTCCGACAGCTATATAAACCTCCCACCCTAACCCTTCACTCCACTGGTCGCCCTGTCTAGGTTAGGTTGACTTACAGCCACTGCAGTAATTATTGTGGTTTTTCATGTCCTCGCTACCTTCTTTCTGTCGATGGTGCACTCTCTCCTCAAACCCCATCCCCATCCCAAAGCTGCTCCTGAGTTATGCCTGTGTAAATGCATAGAAACACCCATTGTCAGTGGGTATTGCACCCACTCCTAATGACCCAGCACGTAGGAGTCCCTGCATCCTGATGTTCTGGCAGCACAGGCTGTCGGTGTGGGAGCTAGAAAACCAGAAAAGCACGCCCTGTTCTTCTGAGTCCAGCAGCCCCAGAGGAAAAATCACATCTGTGTTTATTGCAATTACTCTACAAGTGGCACTATGCTGAGTTCCTTTTGATCAGCAAACACCCATCTCCGCCCCCACTCACACCTACTAGCAACCGAGAGAGAAAAAGGAAGAACGTGTCTCCATATTTCCTTTAGTTATTTTTTTTTACTTATTTTCTGCTCTGATATTTAGCCTGATTTTTCTTGCCCAATAGGAATTGTATCAAGCACATATAAATTGTTATGGAAAACCGTGATCTGTTTCTGCCACTGGATGTGGAGGAGAACCAACAACTTTCTGTACAAATGTCGTAAGCAAAATGCATTTGAATTTCACTTTCCACATCTGTATATACATCCCTGGAGTGAATTTCCCTGTTTTTTAAGGTTCTGTTTTGACAGTGATTAGATTAAACAGAAAGGAATGAGAAAAGGGCAGCTGTGTTGTATAATGGGCAAAAGGAGGCAGCAGAAACAGGAAAGAGGCAGCTATAGGGTATAGAAGGCAGCATAGGGTGAGTACATAGTGGGTCAGACCAATGGCCTTCAAAGAAGGAGAAAAGAGCAGCTATACTGTATAATGGGCACTAGGGACAGCAGAGGGTGCAGGTGAAGAAGCAGCGGCTACACTGTATAATGGGCACTAGGCACAGGAGACGGTGGGGGTGGGTAAGGGGCGGCTATACTGTACAATGAGCACTGGGGGCAGCAGAGGCTGAGGGGTGGGGAGGGCATGACTATACTATAGCCCATAAATACTTTTGAAGATAGTGTCATGAAAATTATCACAAATTTTGTATCTAGTAATCTACTTATCGGCTCCCCATTGTAGAGTTACCAACTTTCTACCTGCACAAAACTGAATACCCTTGCCCGGCCCCCAGTCTTGCCTCTCCTCTGAGGCCTTGCCCCTGACCTGCCACTTCTCTGAGGCCCCACCACAACTCACTCCATCCCCCCCCACTGTTGTTCGCGCTCTCCACCCTCACTAACTTGCTCATTTTCACTTGACTGGCTCCGAGGTTTGGCCTGTGGAAGGGGGTGAGGGCTCTGGCTCGGACTGAGGGGTTCAAAGGGCAGGAGGGGGATCAGGGCTGGGGGCTGGGGCGCGGGAGTGGGTCAGGGTGCAGACTCTAGGTGGTGCTTACCTCAGGCAGCTCCCGGAAGCAGTGGCATATCCAGATTCCGGCTCCTATGTGGAGGCGTGACCAGGTGGCTCTGCCCACTGCCCTGTCCATGGTTCCCGGCCAATGGAAGCTGCAGAACTGGCACTTGGGGCGGGGGCAGCACATGGAGCCCCCTGGCTGCCCCTACGTGTAGGAGCCGGAGTGGGGACATGCCGCTGCTTCTGGGAGCCACACAGAGCCACTGCAGGGAGGGAGCCTGCCTTAGCCCCATTTAACAGCCCAGTCAGTGGTGCTGACCGGCGCCGCCAGGGTCCCTTTTTGACTGGGCATTCTGGTCGAAAACAGGACACCTGGCAACGCTAGACCTCATTGCCATGTTACCTTAGTGCCCAGTGACATCTGTGAATTCCCTGCAAGACAGAGAAATATTGTTATTCCCATTGAACAGATCGAGAACTGAGCTACAAAAATGAGAAAAGACTTTCTCAAGGTCACAGAGGAAGGGTGTTTAGGTCTATGACAATTATCACAGATGTATGAACATTCTTGTGCACGAGAGAATAAAAGTGGCAGTAAAAACGCAATTTCTGCTTTTTGTTCCAACAAACTTTTGTGAATAGTTTTTGTTTTGTATTATCCATTCATCACTATTTGACAGCTAGTGTGGAAATGTATTTTACAAGGATCTTTTTTAGAAGGAAATTGCAAGGAGTCCAAAATTCTCTTTAAGGCTAGAGGCATTCTCTAGAGCTGGTCAATGTTTCTCAAATGATATTTTTATTGTGAGTGGAAAATGGCCATTTTCTAAAATCAAGTTTTTCACAGAAAAAAACTGTCGAAATTTTCTGGGAAATGATTAGATTGAAATCTCTGTCATAGTTGTTCACGAAAAACAGATAATGCTTTCATCCCTGTGGAATGAAACAACTTTGAAATTTCAACTTTTTTTGCAGGGGGAGGGGAATTTTTTGACCAGCTCCACTGCCTTTCTGGGTGTTCATGGGAAGTAAATAAAAGGGACTTCAAATGCAACAGAAGGGAATGTGGGGCTTTATTTGGACAGATGACTGTCAACAGGTTGTTGCTGTATTTACCCCACTCCATAGTGAGCTAGTGTCAAAGCAAACCTAAAATGTGCCTGGGTTTTAGTATGATTCTGATATTACCCTGAGACGGAACTTCTTAATAAGGTAGCCGGGATTCTCCTAAAATTGAGTTTTACCAAACACTAGCTCAGATATGTGTTTGTGGACGATGCTCATGTGCCACTGAGATGGTTTAGAGGCTAATTTCTCAAAATTAGAGCTGAGGTTTTTCAAGGAGCCTAAGGGCAAGATTTTGGTTCGTAAAGATACCGATAGACATCTGGGGTTAATTGAATTTAGACACCTAAGACCAGATTTTTAAAGGTATTTAGACATTTCTGCGGTCAGTGTTGCAACACCTGACTGATTTAGGACTACGGACTGTTAAAGGGATTTTGGCTCCTAAGTGCCTAAATCCCTTTTGAATATTGAGATTTAGCCTCCTAAATCAGTTAGGTGCTGAGCGCAGCATTGCCTAAATACCTTTAACAATCTGGGCCCTGGGCACTTTTGAACATCCCACTGGGCCTCTCTCTGTATCTTTAGGCACCAACCCATCTTTGCAAGTGTGGCCCCTCATGGTAATTACAAAAGTACTAAGCAGGGTAGGCTCCTAACTCCCACTAGTTTCAAATGGAATTCGGTACCTGTCAGTGACCAGGATGGGGGATGTCATGCCTAATGGCTAGAGCAGGAGTCAGACCTAGTGGTTACAGCAGGCAAAAGTAGCTGAATTCGGAGCTGAGGGTCAGTGCCAGAGTCAAAGGTCAGTGGCCGGTGCTGAGGGTCAAAGCCAGAGTCAGAGGCCAGAAATCAGAGCCGGTTACCTGGAGCAAGGCAAGGTGGGTGCAAGGCTGGGCACAGGGCAGGATCAGGAGCTCTCGCAGCCATGGGTGAATGCTTTGACCAGCCAGTGCCCTGCCACTGGTCATAAGAGCAAGTCTGCAGATGCCTACAGCCAGTCGAGTGGTTGGGCTAATCAGGAGGCTCAGCGGGGGGCCCAGTTGTGGGAGTGGGAGGGGTTAAGCTAGCATGTAAGCAGGCTAGCTCTGGGTCCTTACTCTTGACAGTGCCTAACCTGCTTAGGTACCTTAGGAAATCCCACTAGAAGTTTATCTGCCAGTTTAGGCACCTTTGAAAAGGCACATAGAATTCAGGGGGATTTGGGCACCTCAGTCATTGTGACCCCTTGGAAAAATCACAGCCAAAAACATGTGGATGCACTTTCGCAGGTGAAACCCAATTCACTGGCTTGACCAACCACAAATTCATCCACTTGATCGATGCCGGCATTGCCATAAATTCCGCCTACCCTCTCGTTCTGCACCCAAAGAGGAAAGTGAAACTGATCCTCTCCTTCAACTTCAGTGACGGGGATCCTTTCGAGGTAACGACTGTTATTTATTGTGATGTCTCCCAACGTCCCAGTTGGGATCAAGCACTACACAAATACCCAGGACTTTACCCATGACCCAGTGAGGTTACACTGTTGTTAGCAGCAGTAATTTAGATTCCCTGAATGT
>NC_048309.1:31262261-31281753 GCF_013100865.1 Trachemys scripta elegans
TAAAATTACTTAAATCTTTCTGTAAGTTGTATCACTGAGATGATAGTTATTTGGTGATGGAAATTAAGTAAATGGTATTTTTTTAAATGTAAACCATGGCAATGTATGTCAGTAAATAATCTCCCAAAACAAAGGCTGGGTTACTTCAGTGGTCCTTATCATGTGCAAAAGACAGAAGGGTTTTATTTAGCATCGCCTGCTGCAGGTGAGGTGCTCCCTTCAGCCATTTCACTCAGCAGCCACAGGCAAGACACTGGGAGCTGTTGTCAGTTGGCAGCTGCATTTGTGTGTTCTCTCTGTGTGCAGTACCAGCTCTGCGCAGGTAGCTGATTCAGCAAATCTCAATCTAACTGCTCAAGAAGACCACAGACTCAGTATGACACTCTGCACCCCATATTCACCATAGTGATATGATTACAATATTATTATGATGCATCTTGTACAAAATATGTCCTGTGAAGTGTCAATGCGAAAGTTGTGGTTTGCTGAATAGGATTATCCTATTTGTGTGCATGTATCATTTTTGTATCTGTAGTTATGAATATTGACTGTGCATCTTTATTTCAAATGTGCTTACTCCTGGGTGACACCCACAAGCTAGTTTACATCCAGTCTAGTCAGCACATTGTGAGTGGACTATTGAAGGTAATGGCCAATTGGCAAAAACAATGGGTCATGGGATAAGCTTATCCTCACCTGATGGGCTTTCCTGTGGATGTTTCAGCCAGTATATAAGTAATGGCTGCTATTACTCAACAAAGTGTGCATGGGCATATGACTAGATCATGTGATTCTGGACTCCATCTTGTGCCTGTACTTTTCCACAAACTGTGCCAGGAACTTTGTTTGGAACAAAGACGTTCCCTCCACATGGCAGAAGCTATAAAAGGGGAAAGTGACATCATCACTGGGTCTCACTCCCCCTACAACTCAAAACTTGGGAACACCTTGGAAGAAAAGACTGAACTGGGGACAGGGCCGGCTTTAGGAAGTGCGGGGCCCAATTCGAACATTTTTGGCGGGGCCCCGGCGGGGATGACTAAAAAAAAAAACGTAAAAAACCCCCTTTCATTTTTTCCACGTATTATTTACTTTCCATTACTATATCAATAATAACAACATTATATATTACATACATTGCATCATATATTATAAATATCAAGTTGTTTAAGAGGTACTTTATTGTACACCTGACCTATATGTTTTTAAAACTTTATCTTCTTTGCTTTTTGTTCAGCAAAATCTTTCAGTATATTGCCTAATTGTAAGCTCTTCATTACTTCGCATTCAATTGACTTGATTGCCAAACTGTTTAATCGGTCTTCCTGCATTGTTGATTGCAGATATGTTTTAATTAGAATTAACATCAAGAAGCTCCTCTCTCCTGAGGCTACAGTTACTGGAATAGTCAGGATGATTCAAATTGCTATAAATAAATTTGGGAATGCTGTTGATCGGTTATTATATGCAGGAAATTGAACCATTTTTAGGGGGTTTCTACAATCAGATGGAAGAATTGGCTTTAATGCTTCCAGTTCTTCACAAAGCATGTAGCCATTTATGTCAACTGATTTTACAGTTGAAACTTCTTCGTTTTCCTGCACTAGTTTCACATCTGTCAATGCAAGTTCCAGATCTGCAGCAGATTTTCATATAGTGTCCTTGGGAAGATTTTTGAATTTGCATAAAAATCCAAATAAACTCACATGCCTTTGTAACAGTTGAAACCTTGGTTCAAGTGACTGTAAAGCTTTGTCTGAGGCCTGGTCTACACTGGGGGATGGGGGTGTCGATATAAGATATGCAACTTCAGCTACGGGAATACTGTAGCTGAAGTCGACATATCTTATTCCAACTTTCCTCCCGTCCTCATGGCGCGGGATCGACGGCCATAGCTCCCCCGTCGACTCCACTACTGCCGCTCACTCCGGTGGAGTTCTGGAGTCGACGGGGAGTGTGTTCGGGGATTGATATATCGCGTCTTAACGAGATGTGATATATCAATCCCCGATAAATCAATAAGTCTGGACATACCCTGAGACTCGATTGAAGCATTGTACTCTATAAGCTTCTTTTGGATCAGAAGAAGGCTCATCTGCAGACTTGTACTCAAATTGTTTTTTTCGTTTGTGCAAGCTTTTAGCCTGGAATACTGGAGGCACATCTAGATCTTTGGCAAGTTCATTGGCACCAATTAACACTTCTTGAAAACCCTTCTCTCTGTATGTTTTTAACCTTTTACAAAGCTTTTTGAATGAAGAAATTCCTGCAGAAATATCCATTGGATCACTCTGTAGCTCTTTGCTCACAAAATTCACTTGAAAAAGTAAATCATGCCAGAAAACTAGTGAAACCAAAACCTTATAATTCTTCATTTCAATAGCCAGCGATTCAGCTTCACTTTTTGCTTGAGCATCATCAGTTGTTTCTGCTACCTCTACTAGTGCATCATAAAACTCCCTTGTTTGGTACCAGAGAGCTTTGACGCTTTGTATTCTACATTCCCATCGTGTTTCTCAAAGAGGCTTTACAGAAAGGCCAGTAACAGGGGCTGCAGGCAGGGGGTGAGGCAGGGGCTGGAGACAGGGGTTGGGTGTGGGCAGGGCAGGAGGTGCGGGNGTTAGCAAGCTGTTCTAAAACCGCTTCAAAATTTAACCATTGGTTCGTATGAACTGGCTCCAGCTCACCACTGGCTGAGGGGGTCAGAGCCAGCCCCAGCCCACCCTGTACGGTAAGTGCCCCCTCCTCCACTGGGGTAGCAGCAGCAGCTCGGGGCTCGGGAGCTATGTAAAGGGCCCGGGGCATCCCTGCTTCTACCGCCCCGGCCCTTTAAATAGCCGAGGGAGCCCTGGGGAAGCAGTAGGGCTCCGGCGGCTATTTAAAGGACCGGGCCAGCAGAGGCAGCTGGAGCCCTGGCCCTTTAAATAGCCCCCAGAGCCCCCGCTACCCCAAATTTCTGGGGGCTATTTAAAGGGCCCAGGACTCCCCTGCATCTACCCCCCTGGCCCATTAAATAGCTGCCGGGCCCAGGGGAAGCAGTGGGCTCCAGCGGCTATTTAAAGGGCCAGGGCGGTAGAAGCAACGGGAGCCCTGGACTTTTCAATAGCCCCCAGAGTCCCACCGCCGCTACCCCAGGGCTCCGGAAGCCGGGCTCTGGTGGCAATTTAAAGGGCCTGGAGCCCTAGCCCCTGCTGGAGCCCCAGGCCCTTTAAATTGCCCCCTGGGGAAGCCGGACCACCCCATTACGGCATGCCGGTGGCGGCAAGGGTGCAGGGCCCTCTTAGGCGCGGGGCCCGATTCAGGGGAATCGGCTGAATCTACCTAAAGCCTGCCCTGACTGGGGATGTGAACCAGACTGCAGGGATTTCTAGCCTGTGTATGGAAGACTGGTGGACTGTTAGTTCCATCAGGGTGAGACACTGCTCGATGCAAATCTAGTTTATAGAACTTAGATTGCAATTTTGTTTTATTTCTTAGGTGATCTACTTTGATCTGTATTCTATTACTTATAACACTGCTGTACAGCCAAAATGCTTCTGAAATAAATGTGCTCAAACTTTATTAATTCTGGGTCACTGAGAACGAAAATGATGCTTAAAATTGTTGATTGGCTCTAGTTTTCAAGATATGCTATTGGGTCAGTATATACGACCTTTGACTTGGGAATGGCGGAGGATAAGTGAGTTACAAAGGGAAGGGATCTCAATTTAAACCAGAAATGACTAAAATACATCTTTGACTGGATCTATGAATAAATCTACGACTGGGTTTGGACAGTACTTCCTTTTAGGCAAAACAATGAATGATGCAATCTGAAGCTGGTATTGCGTCTTACATGATATGAATTGCATCATGTTATTCCTAGAAGTCATGGATGATGCAATTATAATGAAGCTTACATCACTCTGCTGAACAAATTGCCCTATATCAGCTCTAGAAATCATACAGTGTCATGCTCTCTTATCTGTCAGTGTTTGATTTTGCAAAGGGACACATTTCTGTTTAGCCAAAGTGAGCAGAGATGCCTCGTACTTGTGTGAACAGTGCAGATAATTTCTGCTAGGTTTGTGGTGAACTGACTTTTGCATCACAAAAGCACAGTATAACCACTATGGTTAAGAAAGCCTATCACCTTTCTTTTGGCTGCAAAATTGGAGATCAGGACAAGAGGTGGGCCCCACACATATGCTGCAACTCTTGTGCAACAAATCTTCGCCAGTGGTTGAACAGGAAAAGTAAATCCATGCCTTTTGCAGTGCCAATGATTTGGAGAGAGCCAACAGATCATACCAGCAATTGTTACTTCTGCATGGTGCCTCCAGTTGGGAAAGGTGTGTCAAAGAAGAAAAAGTGGACTGTGCATTATCCAAACATTCCATCAGCTATACGCCCAGTACCCCACGGAGAAGGACTGCTGGTTCCTGATGCACCAGAATCATTCTCACTTGAGTCAGACGAGGAAGCGGAAGAGGATGAAACTTCTGGTCCTGAACCATCAATGTCACAGGACCCACATTTTCTCCCATCCTCCTCCTCTGAACCACACCTCATAACACAAGGTGAACTGAATGACCTTGTCAGGGATTTGGAACTACCCAAGAGTAAGGCAGAGCTGATAGGCTCCAGACTACAGCAGTGGAATCTCCTGGCAGGTGATGTTAGGGTTTCCATGTTCCGTGACCGTCAAAAGGATCTTGTCCCATTCTTCTTCATGGAAGGTGATCTTGTAGCCCGTAACAACATTGATGGTGTGATGGCAGCCCTCAACATCATTCACGATCTAGATGAGTGGAGACTGTTCATTGATTCATCAAAGACGAATCTTAAAGCTGTTTTACTGGATAATGGCAATGTTTTGCCATCAATTCCAGTTGGTCATGCAGTCCATATGAAGGAAACCTATGACAACATGAAACAACTTTTGAGGTGCATAAACTATGGCCAACATTAGTGGCAGCTTTGTGGCGATTTGAAGGTTGTTGCTCTCTTGCTTGATCTGCAGACTGGATACACAAAGTACTGCTGTTTTCTCTGCGAATGGGATAGTCGTGCAAGAGATTCCCACTACATCAAGAAAGATTGGCCACTCCGACAGTCATTGGAGCCTGGGAGGAAAAGCGTTCAGCATCCACCACTTCTTGAATCAAGGAAGATTTTGTTACCACCCTTACACATCAAGCTGGGTCTGATGAAGAACTTTGTCAAGGCTATTGACAAAACACAAGCAGCTTTCAAGTACCTCCGTGGAAAATTTCCAAGGTTAAGTGAAGCTAAGATAAAGGAAGGTGTCTTTGTTGGTCCTCAGATTCGTGAACTTCTTCGAGATGATGCATTTGACCATGCACTGCGTGGCAAGGAAAAGACGGCATGGAAAGCCTTCCAGTTAGTGGCAATACATTTTCTCAGAAACAACAAGGCAGACAACTACAGGTTGTTGGTGGAAAACCTCCTCAAGGCATACAAAAGCCTTGGTTGCAACATGTCACTAAAGATACATTTTTTGCACTCTCATCTAGATTTTTTTCCACCAAACTGCGGAGCAGTGAGCGATGAGCATGGTGATCGATTTCACCAAGACATTGCAACAATGGAGAAACGCTATCAGGGCAAATGGAGCCCATCAATGCTTGTAGACTATTGCTGGACAGTGACAAGAGATGCTCTATTTAATGAATACAAGAGACAAGCCAAGAAGCGGCAAGTAGACACTGAATAGGACTAAACTATGTACATAATAGTTTTTTGCCTTTTGTTTCATAATACATTTTATTTATATAACCCTTTTGTTGATTTTTAAAGTGTTACATAAACAGGACAGGGCAATATTATCATGTAACGCAACCATAAACACATGAAAAGACTTAGGTTTACAATTTATGATTAAAACTCTACTATCTACACAATATACATAGACATAAAATGTAAAAACTTAAATATCTTAGAAACAGTAGCCAATCAGTTGTTTTAATTGTCATATTTGAATTCAGCACATCAAAATACATAATCAATAGCACATTTTATCTCTGAAGCAGATGACTTCTCAAAAATTGTAGACCAGTGTAATCTGTCTTTCTGTAGTTATAAATCTGTTTTATATTTTTTACTTAAAACAGTGTCTTGTTTGAAGTGCAAAGGGAAATCTGCTCAGGAACAGGGGCCGGTGCATTATCCTCTCTACATTGAGGGAGGGGTGGACTGGGTAATAAACTTACACTGGTCAGGGTTTTGACCAGGGCAAGATGGAACAGCTCTGGGGTCCTAGAGTGGGGGCTGAAGCTTCTCTATTTTTGAGTGACAGGCAAAGGCATTCATGTAGCTGCAGCCAGGTGTGCCCCTGCCTGTGTAAATGCTTGTGTGAGTGCCAGACCTGGAGAGATCTGCAGTTTGTCACAACATCACAGTGAGTAAGAGAGGAAGGGAGTCCAGACTGGTGAGACAGAAGACCAGTGGTTCCCCAGTTCCAGGTTGCACCCCAGGATAGTCTGCCACACTCGGTTCAGTGGTGAAGGCACTCAGCCAGGTTTATCAACGAAGCATGGCCCTAGCACCCTCTGTGTGCTGCAGGTACACAAGCACATGTATGTTTGTTACAATGCAATCAGTTCAGTGAGAAGTGGGATTTTCCACTCTACCCTCGGCTTGACCAAGTCACCCCTTCTGCAACCCCTTTTGCTGCACTGATACAAACAAGTTACATATTGCCCCTCTGATGTGGTGAGTTACCACCCTTTACTTTGTACTTCTTGGTTCCATCAAAACATCTCTATCCATCACACTGTCATACTGACCATATCTTTAGGAGGGGTCAGTGTGTCCCTTTAACTTCAGGCAAACACATTCCCTACCATCCTTGGTATTGGGGTGTTCTGGTAGGGAATGTGTTTACCTGACTGCCCTGTACCTAGCACTTCTTAGCAATGTGTCTTTTTTGCAATACCAGCCCTGTTCTTGCAAAGTTCTGTGAACTTGCAAGCAGGCATGTTTTGTATCAGGGCCTGACTTCTGCCTATAGCCTGACTCTTGCTAACTTTGCTTTATATCAGCAGGGCCTGATTACTTTACTTCAGGCCTTAGTCCTCATACCAGGCCCCTTATACCAGGCCTTATGTCTCAGTTTTTCTCTTTCTACTGCAGGAGTAAATTAAGACAATAGTCCAGTATCACACACACCTTCCCTCAGGGAGGGACTGGCCCGCACCCATCTGTAGTCAGCTCCTGCTCCCAGCCAGGCCTATCTCATAGAGTTAGAGCTGGAGATCGGTCCCCACTCCCTGCCAGCCCCCAAATGAGCTGGGCTTTCCCCTGCTAGCCCCTCCCTCCAGTAATGGGGCATAGGAACATAAGAACGGCCATACTGGGTCAGACCAATGGTCCATCTAGCCCAGTATCCAGTCTTCCAACAGTGGCCAATGCCAGGTGCTTCAGAGGGAATGAACAGAATAGGCAATCATTGAGTGAACCATCCCTTGTCGTCCAGTCTTCAGGCAGTCAGAGGTTTAGGGACACCCAGAGCATGGGGTTGCATCCCTGACCATCCTGGCTAATAGCCATTGATGGTCCCCATCCTCTGTTACCCTTCTAAGGGTTTCACTGTACAGGGGTGCTCTCAGGAATTCCCTGAGGACATGACACCTTTGTCCAATGAGCGACTGACACAAGCAGTTCAAACACACAAAGCCTTTTATTAACACAAAAATCCCTATTGCAGTTAGCTAGAAGCAACTCGAACCGCAGTGACATCAATCAGAGGTGATGCTGAATGGGCAGCTTCCCACTTCCGATGGCCAGTCATCTGCAGGTCATCGGGGGAGAATGATTTGTGACCCTGCCTCTTGCTAGCAGTTTTAAATCAGTGTCTCCTCTCCCTCTCCCTCTCTCTCCTGCTTTGGTTGCCTGGCTCTTGTTTATCTTTACAGTTAAGACTTTGGACACGATCCAACATTTTGGCCTTCACACCATCCCTGGCAATGAGATCCACAGGTTCACTGTGTATTGTGTGAAGAAGTACAGTTTCTTTGTTTGTTTTAAACCTCCTGCCTATTAATATCATCATGTGACCCCTAGTTCTTGTGTTATGTGAAGGGGTAAGTAACACTTCCTTTTTCACTTTCTCTATGCCAGTCATGATTTTATAGATCTCTATCATACACCCTCTTAATCACCTCTGTTCCAAGCTGAACAGACCCAGTCTTTTTAATCTCTCCTCGTATGGAAGCTGTTCCAGGCCCCCCATTGTTTTTTGTTGTCCTTTTCTGTACCTTTTCCAATTTTAATATATCTTTTTTAATTGAAATGACCAGAACTGCACACAGTATTCAAGGTGTGGACATGCCATGGATTTAAATAGTCACAATGGAGTGGGGCAGTGGGTTTGTATCACAGTATCACAGTATCTAAGTGACTTGCATAACCAAATTCTATTGAGATCTGTGCTAGGTTATTCACAGTGGCCTAAAGTAATTAGGCACTAATCTGCCAATGGGAGTTCGGTGCCAAACTTCCATAGGCCATTCTGAAAATGACAGGATAAATCATGCCTAAGTTCTGCAGCACGACTTTCCTGAAGGCCCCCTTCACCTCTTTGTTCCTCAGACTGTAGATGATGGGGTTGAACATTGGGGTGATGACCGTGTACATGAGAGACAGAGCTTTATGGAAGGCTGGGGACCGCTCAGCCAATGGCAACACATACATGATATGGTATTCACCCACAAAAGCTTATGCTCCAATACATCTGTTAGTCTATAAGGTGCCACAGGACTCTTTGTTGCTTTTTGCAGATCCAGACTAACACGGCTACCCCTCTGATACTTGATATACATGATAGTGATGGTCCTGTATTACAGACTCACCACCAACAGGTGAGAGGAGCAAGTGGAAAAGTCCTTTTGCTTCCTGGCACAGGAGGCAATTTGCAGGATGGCCGGCCGAGAGGATAAAAATGTAAGACACAACAATGAAGAGGAATGGGACCAGGGATACCAGGGAGCAGGAGACCAGAATAATCATTTCTGCCATGGGGTTTTCTGAACAGGACAATTTGAGCAGCTCCTCCATATCACAGAAGAAATTATTAATTTCATTAGGGCCACAGAAGCTTAGCTGGGGAACCATCCCCACTGCTAATGCACTGACTGAGAAACCAGTTATCCAGGAGGCAGATACCAGCTGAAGGCAGACCCTGAGGCTCATCATAACATTATAGCTAAGTGGGTTGCATATGGCTAGATAACGGTCATAAGCCATGACTGCAAGTAGGAAACACTCAATGCAAGCCAAAGCACTGAAGAAGAACAACTGCGTGATGCAGTCCCTGAAGGACATTGTCCTGTCCTCGGCCACGAATCCAGCCAGCAACTTGGGGGCAATGACTGAGGTGTAGCAGGTGTCCAGGAAGGACAAGTTCCCAAGGAAGAAGTACATGGGGGTGTGAAGATGCTGATCAGCCACAACTAGCACAACAATGAAAATGTTCCCAGCCAGGGTCACAATGTAGATCACTAGAAACAGCACAAATGTAGAATCTGAACTTCATCAAGGTTCCTGAATCCCAGCAGAATGAACTTGGTGATGGATGTTTGATTTTTCCATTGCATGTGTCCCATGTGTTCTCTGGACAGAAAGAAAGAAAGAAAGAACTTCTCTCCCCAGATCTCCACATATGTCCTTGTTCTACCATCCCTTTTAATTTTATTCAGTATTTATTTAAGAAGTGATTTTCAAAAGATTGAGGGTTTCTCTACACTGCACTTTTGTCATTAAAACTTTTGTCGCACAGGGGTGTGAACAAAACATCCTCTTGAACGACAAAAGTCTTAATGATGAAAAGTGCCGGTGCGGACAGCGTTTTCTCGGAAGCTGCTCTCTCGTCAACGAAGCAACCGCCCCTTGTGGGAGGGGAGGCTTATTTGGTCATCAAGAGAGAGCTCTCCCGGTGGCAGAGGTGACTACACTGCTTACTTTACAAGGGCGTGGCTGCAGCAGCACCGCTGCGCCGTTGTAAGGTGTGCAGCATAGACATAGCCTCAGTTAGGCACCTAGTGGGATTTTACAACACCTCAGTACCTAAAATTCATTGATTTCAACAGATATTACGTGACAAGATGCTTTTGAAAATCCCACTAGGCTCTAAATACCTTCAAAAATCTGGCCCATAACCTTTTTAAGAGCATTAGCAAATCCATCTAGGAATGTCTCTGCATCTTTAGGCACCTAAATACCTTTGAAAATCTGGCCCTTAGTGTATAATACTTTTTCACCTGACCTGATGACATATGAGTTGTTACAACACTACAATATATCTGCTAACATGACAACAGAACTTCACAGAAGGGCACTTTTTGTTACCTCTGTAAAGAGAAAAAAATAACAGAGGCATATGTCAGCAAACCCCCGAGCAACTTATCTAAAATATAGCACATATGGATGAGATTCTCACTCCACTCCCATTTTATTGGCATAATGGGGTCTTAGTGGAATTGATACAAAACATTTTTTTTCAATGGACATTTTAAATTTTTAGCCAAAAAAACTTGAAAAGAGAGATTTTGGCCAAAAATTGGAGTTGCAATGCCTCCTGGGATATGTAGTTTGCACCTCATGTCTCCATTCTCAAGAAGCTAGGATTCCCCCATCTGGACTACATCTTCCATTATGAAGCAGGAACAGAGACTCCATATTGCAAAGCTAGCCCTCACTAAGATCATAGAATCATAGAAGATTAGGATTGGAAGAGACCTCAGGAGGTCATCTAGTCCAACCCTGTGCTCAAAGCAGGACCAACACCAACTAAATCATCCCAGCCAAGACTTTGTCTAGCCACACCTTAAAAATCTCTAAGGATGGAGATTCCACCACTTCCCTAGGTAACCCATTTCAGTGCTTCACCAACCTCCTAGTGAAAGTGTTTCCTAATATCCAACCTAGACCTCCCCCACTGCAACTTGAGAACACTTCTCTTTGTTCTGTCATCTGCCACCACTGAGAACAGCCTAGGTCCATCCTCTGTGAAACCCGCCTTCAGGTAGTTGAAGACTGCTATCAAATCCCCCCTCACTGTTCTCTTCTGCAGACTAAAGAACCCCAGTTCCCTCAGCCTCTCCTCATAATTCATGTGCTCCAGCCCCCTATTAATTTCTGTTGCCCTCTGCTTGACTCTCTCCAATTTGTCCACATCCATCTTGTAATGTGGGGCCCAAAACTGGACACAGTACTCCAGATGAGGCCTCACCAATGCCGAATAGAGGGGAATGAACCCGTCCCTCAATCTGCTGGCAATGATCCTACTAATACAGCCCAATATGCCGTTGGCCTTCTTGGCAACAAGGTCACATTGCTGACTCGTGTCCAGCTTCTCACCCACTGTAATCCCCAGCTCCTTTTCTGTAGAACTGCTGCTTAGCCAGTCGGCCCCAGCCTGTAGCGGTGCCTGGGATTCTTCCATCCTAAGTGCAGGATTCTGCACTTGTCCTTTTTGAACCTCATCAGATTTCTTTTGGCCCAATCCTCCAATTTGTCTAAGTCACTCTGGACCCTATCCCTACCTTCCAGCATATCTACCTCTCCCCCCAGTTTAGTGTCATCTGTGAATTTCCTGAGGGTGCAATTAATCCCATCATCCAGAGCATTGATAAAGATGTTGAACAAAACCAGCCCCAGGACCGACTCCTGGGGCACTCTGCTTGACATCATGCCAGCTAGACATCAAGCCATTGATCACTACCCGTTGAGCCCAACAATCTAGCCAGCTTTCTATCCACTTTATAGTCCATTCATCCAGTCCATACTTCTTTAACTTGCTGGCAAGAATACTGTGGGAGACCATATCAAAAGCTTTGCTAAAGTTAAGATAAATCACATCCACCACTTTTCACATATACACAGAGATAGTTAACTCATCTGTCATAAATATAAAGGGAAGGGTAACAACCTTTATGTATGCAGTAACATCAGTTCCCTCCTGGCCAGAGGTACAGAATCACTTACCTATAAGGGGTTAATCAGTTCAATTTGCCTAGTTTGCACCTGACCAAAAGGACCAATGGGGGGGGGGAATCTGGGGTGGGAGAGAGAAGGTTTTGTTGGTGCTCTTTGTTTTGTTCCCTCTTGAGACAACAAGAGAGACCAAGCAGGTAATTCAGCTCCTATTAAAATGATACATCTAAAATTCCAGAAATTGTCAGTAGTAGCAAGGAAATGCATTAGATTAGCTTTTGTTTTAGCTTGTGAATTTTCCCTATGCTAAGAAGTAATTTTATTCCTGCATTTTAACTGGGAAGCAGAGTCAGAGGGGAATCCTCTGTGTTTTAAGTCTTTTTATTACACTGTAAAATTACCTTCCATCCTGATTTTACAGAGGTGCTTCTTTTACTTTTTTTTTATAATAAAGTTCTTCTTTTAAGCATCTCATTGTTTTTTTCATGTCCTAAAAACCCAAGGGTCTGGTCTGTGCTCACCTGGTTAACCTATTTGGGTGGTAGATTCTTCTCAAGCCTCCCCAGGAAAAGAGGTGAAGGGGCTTGGGGGATATTTGGGAGGGGGATAGGGTTCCAAGTGGCCCCTCCCTGAAAGTTTGTTTAAATCACTTGGTGGTGGCAGCAATACCGTCCAAGGACAAGGAAAGGAATTTTTGCCTGGGGGAAGTTTTTAACCTAAGCTGTTGGAATATAAGCTTAGAGGGTCTTTCATGAGGGCCCCCACATCTGTACCCCAAAGTTCAGAGTGAGGAGGGAACCCTGACATCATCATAGAAGGCAATCAGCTTGGTCAGGCATGACTTGCCCTTGATGAATCCATGTTGAGTGTTCCTGATCACCTTCCTCTCCTCCAAATGCTTCAAAATGGATTCCTTGAGTACCTGCTCCATGATTTTGCTTGGGACTGAAGTGAGGCTGACTGCTCTGTAGTTTTCCAGGTTCTCTTTCTTCACTTTTTAAAATATGGACAATATATTTGCTTTTTTCAAATCATCTGGGACCTCCCTGATAGCTACCAATTTTCAATGATAATGACCAATGGCTGTGCACATAAGCACCCTTGGATGCATTAGATCTGGACCCATGGACTTGTTCATGTCCAGCTTTTCTAAATAGTCCTTAATCTGTTCTTTCACCACTGAGGGCTACTCCCTCCTCCCCATACTGTGTTGCCCAGTGCAGCAGTCTGTGAAGACCGAGGCAAAAAAAGTATTGAGTACTTCATCTTTTTCCACATCATGTGTCACTAGGTTGCCTCCCCCATTCAGTAAGGGTCCTACACTTTCCCTGACATTCTTCTTGTTGCTAACATACCTGTAGAAACCCTTCTTGTTACCCTTCAAATCTCTTGCTAGCTGCAACTCCAATTGTGCCTTGGCCTTCCTGATTACACCCCTGTATGCTCTAGCAATATTTTTACACTCCTCCCTAGTCATCTGTCCAAATTTCCACTTCTTTTAAGCTTCCTTTTTTTCAGTTTAAGCTCACCAAAGATCTAACTGTTAAGCCAAGCTGGTTGCCTGCCATATTTGCTATTCTTTCTGGACTTCAGGATGGTTTGTTCCTGCACCCACAATAAAGCTTCTTTAAAATACAGCCAGCTCTCCTGGACTGCTTTCCCCTCATATTAGCTTCCCAGGGTATCCTGCCCATCAGTTCCCTAAGGGAGTCTAAATCCAAGGTCAGTATTTTGATACTCTCCTTTCTTCCTTTTGTGAGGATCCTGAACTCAACCATCTCATGGTCACTGCTGCCTAGGTTGCCACCCACTTCTACTTCCCCTACCAGTTCTTCCCTGTTTGTAAGCAGCAGGTCAAGAGGAGCATGGCCCCTAGTTGGTTGCTCCAGCACTTGTACCAGGAAGTTGTCCCCAAAACTCTACAAAAACTTCCTCAAGAGATGAGGAGACCATGATGCATTATGTGGGATGGAGGAGGAAGCCCAGCCTGTAGAGGAGAATGGGGACACTTGGAACAAACTACAACTCCCAGGAGGCACTGCAACTCCCATTATTTAGGTAAATTCTCCCAGTCCTTAGACCCAGTCCCCAGTTTGCATCCCCATTTAACCATCAGGCTCAACCAGGTTCAACTGTCCTTGCAATATTTCCCATGGGGAGCTGTGACCAGGGGTGAACATAGTGTCCCAAACCAGCCTTTTTGAAACCAAGTATCATTTAATCTCAACAGCAGGAATCAAAGCACAACACAACAATGGGGTTTTGTTCCCAAACAAACAGCCAATATTCAGCTGCCTTACCTGAAGTTGTGGTAGGATTAACTTATCCAGAGATCCCACTTCTGGCTCTGGGGGGAACAGTCTCTATCCCTGAAGCCTTTGAGTTACAGCGGCTTGAATTTTCACTCCCAAAGCAGTTTCCTACCTGTCAGCCCTCCTGTCTGCAGTCACCAGCCTGGTGGTGGTAAAACTTAAAAGGCACTGACACCAGGACTGCTCTTATAATGGGTTCAGGTTGCCTTTAATGGTGCGCTGAAGTTTGGGGCTGTGGGTGTTCGCTGAGGAGTCTGGGGTGCAGAGGGAGCTCAGGCAGTGGATGTGGAGGAGGTGAGGGGGAAGACCCCCCCACCTTACCCTCAGAGACACATGATAGACTGAGGGAGCAGCATGGTCAGGGAAGCCAAGCCCGCACCCTGCCCACCCAAAACAGCTGCCTGCCTGGCTCCCTGCTGCCTGTGTCTGCAGCTGCTTGTACACAACCAGTAGCACCTCTTGTCCTGGAGGAGAAACAACCCTCTTAACCCTGCCCAAAATGACATGGCCCTGCCCGGCCACCCTTTTGCCACCCAACCCATTTCCAGACCCCACCTCCAGGCACCCCTCTCCCCATCATTAAGCAGGACTGGAGGAGGTGCAGAGTCTGGGCTGCCCTATCTCATGGGTATGACTTTTCATCTCCAACCCAAACCTGACACTTGTCTTTGGGTACTGTACCAAAGCATCCCGAACCCAACACCTATAGTCGTGTCCCATCAGGTTTGGGTCAGGCGCAGGGCTCTACTCCAGTAGAACTATGGCATTACACAATTTTACAACATCTCGAAGGAGCCAGGTGAGACAATACAAAGGCAGACAATGCTACATAGACATAGCATATCTGGGGCGGGGGGACGGGGACGGCAGGATGGGAAAGTAATAAAAGAGGAGAAGTGTCCACCTCTTTCAACAGCTGCCTGAGTGCTGGACACATCTTTGTTTGTTACTGTTCCAACAGACATCTGATCCTCTAGCTGTCATTGGATAGCATGCTGCTCCACATATAGTGCCATTGAAATGACTTATGGTGTAAAGTACAATTCAGTGTGAGCAAGAGAATCCAAAGCTGCCCCTTACTCAGGCAAGTAATTTTTTCTCACAAAGAGGCAAGAGGGGCAGGGCTTAGCACACAGCCCCCTCCTTGGCATCTCCCATGGGCTAGCTTGGTCATCTCCTGGCAAGGGCTGGGTTTTATGGATCCCATATCCCTCCTCATTCATTACATAGAGGCCTGGGCACCTCACTCAGGCTTTGTGGATCCCAGTGATTTTCTAGGCACCTAAGAGTTAGAAGTGGTGATGCTTAGTGCCTAAGGGCCGGTCTACACTGAAAACTTACATCAGCAGCGCTACAACTCTCAGGTGTAGCCATGCCCAGCTAACCCTTGGTGCAGACAGCGCTAGGTCGACAGAAGAATTCCTCCAGTGACCTAGCTACTGCCCAGGGGGGGAGGTAAATTACCTACAAAACCCCTCCCGTCACTGCAGTGAGTGTCTACACTGAAACCCTACAGCTGTGCTGCTGTAGCATTGCAAGTGCAGACATATCCTACATCCCTTTGTGAATTTATTCCTTTGTGCTCTCACTTACTGTGGAACAATCAGCTGGTGGTGGAACACAGCCAGGCTATTTCTAGCATTGAGGCACATGAGGTGAAAAATGATGGGACATTATTTATTTATGTAATATTCATCACACAGAAGGAAAGAGGATTGTAAAATGTTATTGTCACACACAGCACAAGAAAAAAATATTTGTAAATTAAGAAGCAGTAAGAAATTCACCATTATAAATAACAGGCCAGATTCTAGCCTCCGTGTAAATGTGGAATAACATCATCAGCTTAGGTAAAGTTATTCCACTCTTACCAGGGGTGTAAATGAGATTGTATCATGGATCACAGCTCGGCACAAAATTCCTTTCTTACTTCCATTCCTTTTCTATACTAGGAGAACTGACAAAGAAAACGTGCAGACACATTTGTGTGCCAGGCAGCTGTAATATTATAATTCTGCACAGTGTAAATTTCTGTGTGACACTGGTGTAGGGTGACCAGGTAGCAAGTGTGAAAAATTGGAACAATTTTTTGGTGGGGTAGGGGTATAGTTGTGTATATAAGACAAAGCCCCTAATATCGGAATGGTCCCAATAATATCGGGATGTCTGGTCAATCTAGAGTGATGCCATGTGAGCATTGACAAACCAACATATATGTATCTATCTATCTATCTATCTATCTATCTATCTATCTATCTATCTATCTTAACCTATTGTATATGAATCTATCTATCATCAAAAGCTATTGTATATAAATCTATCTATCTAGGTACGATAACATTATCTACTGTGCATCTACTTATGTGTCTAATAATCATATCTATCTATCTATCTATCTATTGTAACCTATTGTATATGAATCTATCTATCATCAAAAGCTATTGTATATAAATCTATCTATCTAGCTAAGTGATTATTATCTACTGTGCATCTACTTATGTGTCTAATAATCATCTCTATCTATCTATCTATCTATCTATCTATCTATCTATCTATCTATCTATCTATCTATCTATCTATCTAGGAACATTTTACCAAATTCATCATCCCGTAGCCAGGGCTACATTCACAAAAGGACTTGGCTCCTAGCTGCCATATTACACACCAGAAGTCCAGCATCAGGCCCCACTAGGAGTCACCAAATCCCCATTCAGCTGTCGCTGAATCCTGTAGATGCCTTATCTCAGTCAACACCCACGTTTTGGCTGTAAGAGTTCCCTAGATGCCTCTTGGCGTGCACACAGCTGCCTTGCTCTAGGCATACAGATGCCTAAGCCTCACAACAATGCACAAACTAAGAGAAGACAGGTGTTCCTCCGCATAGCTCGCCTGTGGGGCCTACCACTGCAGGCTCTAGAGCTGGAGGACTAGAGCCTGGGTCTGTGAACTCAGAGGGGAGTGAAGCATCCATCAGGCTTCTTACCCTTGCTCTCTCTCATGCGAAGCCACAATTCCCCCCTCCCTCGCACCATGACACTATCCCACTGCTCAGTGATGAGGGCCCTCGCTCAGAGGTAGCAGATGCCTCTGCAAATCCCTTCTCCCCCTGAGGCAGCCAGGGGACTTGAACAGGGGTCTCCTCCATCCCCAGCTGAGTATGCTAAGTACTGGCCTAACAGTTCTGAGGGAGGCCATCTTCCTCCTTCTCACACCACAGCTCAGGCTCCACAGGTGAGGTAGGCAGAGGAACACCCGTATTTCCCGGCTTGGGAATCACTCTGGGGCTTAGGCACCTGGACACCAAGATGGCGGCTGCAGTGCACATGCCCCAAGGCTGAAACATAGGCACATGGGGAAATTTCACTGAAACAACTTCGGTGTTGAGGGAGTTTAGGTGCTACAGGGTTCCACGGCAGCTGAGCAAGAGTTTTGTGAATCCCAGGGATGCCAAAATCTGGGACTCAGGCACCTACAGGGGCAGTTAGGTGCCTAAATCCCTTTGTGAATCGAAGGCCTGGTCTACACTAGGGATCGATCTAAGTTATGCAACTTCAGCTATGTGAATAACGTAGCTGAAGTCGACGTACTTAGATCTACTTATCATGGTGTCTTCACTGTGGTAAGTTGACGACTGACGCTCTGTCATTGACTCCGCCTGCGCCTCTCGCCCTGGTGGAGTACCAGAGTCGACAGGAGAGCACTCAGCAGTCGATTTATCGCATCTAGACTAGACGCGATAAATCGACCCCCCCGCTGGATCAATTGCTACCTGTCGATCCAGCAGGTAATGTAGACAAGCCCTAACACAGGGAAACAAACTCCTCCCTGCTGCACTTAGGTTCTAAGTGGTCACAGTGAACAGCCTCTCGGGAAATGTGAGATTCAGAGCCAGGCACAGAATTTCTGTCCTTCATGATCAGGAACCAAACAGAGATGTGATTTTAAAACTCCTTGGGGGAGGACACAATCTGCTGGATCTCCTTCAGAATCCTATCCTTATTGTTGGATACATTCATCTTGGCTTTTTTGAGGAGTACTTTGACATTTTCCTCTGAGTAGGATGTAGTAAAGGTGGTAAATGTGTCTCTGAAGTCCTTTATTTTATCTAGGAATAAAACAGGTTGGTAAGTGCCAAATAGAGGGAAACAATGGTACTGCTTTTACACTTTGACTGCTCCCAGAACCATAGAATCCAGGTACCTAAACAGGCAGGGGAACAACATGGCCAACTCCTAAGGTTTACTTAGAATCATGGAAATGTGGGGCTGAAAGGGACCTCGAGATGTCACTAAGTCCAATTTCCTGTGCTGAGGCAGGACCAAGTGAACCTAGCCCATCCCTGACATGTGTTTGTCCAAGCTGTTCCTAAAATCTTCAGTTGAGGATTCTACTATGTCCCATGGAAGCTTATTCCAAGTGTAACTACCCTGAGAGTTAGAAAGTTTTTCCTAGTTTTTCCCACCTCCCCTCCCCCCCCCCGCAAAATGACCAGATGACTAGCAACATAGACAATAAAGGGAAAGAGATGCAAATGTGCATAAGTAAAAACACATCAAAGATTTTCTGACCAATTTGAATGAATTCAAATAAATCATCAGGGCCTGATGCTATTTACCCGATGGTACTGAAGGAATTAGCTGAAGAAATCTTGGAGTCACTGGCAATAATATTTATGAATTCATGGATGACAGAAGAGGTCCTAGAAGACTGGAGAAGAGCTCATCTTTAAAAAGGGGGGAAAGGAAAAGCCAGGGAACTTGGGAACCTACTAGAACAATGTCTAAAACATTAAATTTACAAATACCTGGTGGACAAAGATGTGATCACTAGCAGCCTGCATGGATTTACCAAGAAGAAATCATGCCAAACCAGCTTGATTTCCTTCTTTGAGAGGGTAACTGATTTGGTGGATAGGGGGAATGCAGTGGACATAATATAGCTGGGCATCAGCAAGGGTTTTGATACAGTCCTGCATGACATTCTCATAAGTAAGCTGGAGAAATGTGGACTTTGTAGAACTACCATTAAGCAGATACATAATTGGTTAAACAACCTCAAAGAAAGAGTAACTATTAATGGAATGAACAGGAGTACTTGTGGCACCTTAGAGACTAACAAATTTATTAGAGCATAAGCTTTCGTGGACTACAGCCCACTTCTTCGGATGCATATAGAATGGAACATATATTGAGGAGATATATATACACACATACAGAGAGCATAAACAGGTGGGAGTTGTCTTACCA
>NC_048309.1:31291522-31374861 GCF_013100865.1 Trachemys scripta elegans
GCTGACTCATTTTCTCCTTTTCATGAACAACAACAGAGATTTTAATCCAATAATTTCCTGAAAAAATTGATTTTGTTCTGTGAAAAGTTGATTTTAGAAAATGGCCATTTTCTACTCAGAATAAAAATATCACTTGATAAATGTTGACCAGCTGTAAAGAATACCTCTTGCCTAATGATGGTTGGGGACACCTTGCAATCTGATTGTTTTAAAACCTTGTAAAATACATTGCCACACTAGCTCTCAAACAGTGGTGAGTGGATAATGCAAACCAAACCAAAACAAATATCCTGAAAAGTTTGTTGGAACAAAAAGCAGAAATTCCATTTTTACTGCTGCTTTTATTCTCTCCTGTGCACAATTATTTTCATAGGTTTGTGATAATTCTCATAGTCCTCAACATCCTCCCTCTGGGGCCTTGAGAAAGTCATTTCTCATTTTTGCACCTCAGGAAATTCTCAGCTATCACCAGACACTCAGGTAATATGGTATCGTGGAGGCCGATAAACAGGTTATTAGATACAGAATTTGTGATAACTTTCATGACACTATCTTTAAAGCTCTTTGTGGGCTATAAGATAGCTACCCCTCCCCAATCCCTTCCCCACTGCTGCCCCTTTCCCACCCCCACCCTCTGCTGCCCCTAGTGCCCATTATACAGTATAGCTGCCACTTCCCCACCCACACACCCTCTGCTTCCCCCAGTGCCCATTATACAGTTTAACTACCCCTTCCCACCCCTTCAAGCTGGGAATGGGTGACAGGGGATGGATCACTTGATAATTACCTGTTCTGTTCATCACCTCTGAAGTCCCTGGCATTGGCCATTTTCGGAAGACAAGATACTGGGCTTGATGGACCATTGGTCTGAGCCAGTATGGCTGTTCTTATGTTCTCACCCTCTGCTGCCCCCTGCAACACATTACACAGTATAGCTGCCCCTTTCCTGTCTCCCACCCTCTGCTGCCTTCTTCTGCCCATTATACAACACGGCTGCCTTTTTCTCATTACTTTCTATTTAATCTATTCTCTGTCAAAACAGAACCTTGAAAAACAGGGAAATTCATACCGCAGATGTAGAAACAAATGTGGAACGTGCAATTCAAATGGATTTTGCTTACCATTTGTGTACAGAAAGTTGTTGGTGTACCCCCATGTCCAGTAACAGATACAGGTCACGGTTTTCCATAAAAATTGCCATACACTCCATACATTTTCTATTAGGCAAGAAAAAATCACAATAAAAATCAAAGCTGAAAATAAGTACAAAAAAATAGCTAGGGGAAGTCTGCAGACTGAATTCCTTTTTTCCTCTCAGTTGCTATTAGGTGTGAGTAGGGGCAAAGACAGGTATTTGTTGATCCAAAGGCACTCAGGAAGCGTAGTGCCCCTTGAAGGGCAATTGCAATAAACACAGAGGTTATTCTGCTTCGTGGCTGCTGGACTCAGCCTGTCTGATTTTCTAGCTCCCAGACTGACTGGCAGGATGCAGGGACTCCTACTTGCTGGGCTGTTAGGAGTGGGTGCAGGCCCCGCTGACAATGGATGTTTCTTCGCATTTTCACAGGCATAACTAAGGACCAGTTTTGGTATGACAGGACTTGGAATGGGGATGGAGTTTGAGGAGAGAGTGGTGAGTTGGGAGTGAATGGGCTGGCCAGAAGACTGCCTGGATCAGGGGGAACCCACAACTCCAGGGTCTTTTCACAGAGAAATTTGAAATTTTGGGATTTGTTCTGAATCAAGAACAAAATGGATTAACTGATGGAAAATACTGTCTTTTAGAAATAACTCTTTTACCTTGGTTGAATTACCAGACCTAGAACACCTGACATTGTGCTTCTCACTATGCTTGTAAAAAATAAATAAATAAAAAATTGTACTGTCACCAATTCTGTTGATCGTTAATAAAAAAATAGTAACTGAATTTACTTTCTCCAAAAGTAGGATTAGCCTTTGTTTACTGAAAGACCTTGAAGGCTGCTAGATACTTAACGGCCACACTCCTTCAATGTTGTATTACTTCAGGATAAGTTCTAAATGGCCTTGTGTTCTCTTTAATTACAGCAAAGTCCTTCCAGGCCAGATTTTAAAAGAAATGTTTAAGCACCTAGTGGGATTTTGAAATCAGTGGGATTTAAGTGCCTAGATGCTTTCAAACATCCCACTCCATGCTTAAATGCCATTAAAAATTTGGCCCTGAAACTGACAAGCACTCTTAGGCCTGGTCTACACTACGATTTTAGGTCGAATTTAGCAGCATTACCTTGATTTAAGCCTGGACCCGTCCACACGATGAAGCCCTTTTTTCCGACTTAAAGGGCTCTTTAAATCAATTTCTTACTCCACCTCCAACGAGGGGATTAGCGCTGAAATCGGCTTTGCTGGGTCGAATTTGGGGTAGTGTGGACACAATTAGACGGTATTGGCCTCCAGGAGCTATCCCAGAGTGCTCCATTGTGATCACTCTGGACAGTGCTCTCAACTCAGATGCACTGGCCAGATAGACAGGAAAAGGCCTGTGAACTTTTGAATCTCATTTCCTGTTTGGCCAGCGTGGCAAGGTGCAGGTGAGTGCAGATCTCATCAGCACAGGTAAACATGATGGAGTCCCAGGATTGCAAAAGAGCTCCAGCATGGACTGAACGGGAGGTACGGGATCTGCTCGCCCTATGGGGAGATGAATCAGTGCTAGCTGAACTCCGTTGCAGTAAATGAAATGCCAAAACATTAGAAAAAGTCTCAAAGGGCATGAAGGACAAAGGCCATAACAGGGACGCATAGCAGTGCTGCGTGAAAATTAAGGAGCTAAGGCAAGCCTACCACAAAACCAGAGAGGCAAACGGAAGGTCCGGGCAGAGCCACAGACATGCCGTTTCTATGCTGACCTGCATGCCATGCTAGGGGGTGCAGCCACCACTACCCCAACTCTGTGCTTTGACTCCATCAATGGAGAATCATGCAACAAGGAAGCAGGTTTTGGGGATGAGGAAGATGATGACGAAGAGATGGAAGATAGCTCACAGCAAGGAAGTGGAGAAACCGGTTTCCCCAACAGCCAAGATATGTTTCTCATCCTGGACCTGGAGCCAGTACCCCCAGAACCAACCCAAGGCATGCTCACAGACCCTGTAGGCAGAGAAGGGACCTCTGGTGAGTGTACCTTTGTAAATATTACACATGGTTTAAAAGCAAGCGTATTTAATGATTAATCTGCCCTGGCATTTGCGGCCAGTAAAGCTACTGCAAAAGTCTGTTAACGTGTATGGGGATGGAGTGCAAATCCAGGTGTTTGCTGGCATTCAGACAACATCTGTTCCTTATCTCTCTCTAGTGTTATCCTCAGGAGAGTGATATCATTCATGGTCACCTGGAATCGGCATTCCACAGCATGAACCTGCCCCATTAACAGCTTGATGTGCACATTGCCGGGGCCCACACTTTGCGAGAAGTCTATGTCCATGTCTATGTCCTCATCAGTCTCATCAGCACGCTGCCGTCGCCTCCTCACCTGGTTTTGCTTTGGCAGGTTCTGGTTCTGCATATACTCCAGGATACTGCGTGTGGTGTTTACAGTGCTCATAATTGCCGCGGTGATCTCAGCGGGCTACCTGATCCCAGTGCTATGGCGTCTGGGCTGAAAAAAGGCGCGAAAAGATTGTCTGCTCTGACGGAGGGAGGGGCGACTGATGACATGGCTTACAGGGAATTACAGTCCACAAAGGGGGTGGCTTTGCATCAAGGAGAAACACAAGCAACTGTCACACAGAATGGCACCCTCAAGGATCAAACTCAAAACCCTGGGTTTAGCAGGCCGTTGATTTCACGGAGTGCGGGAGGAAGCAAATGAATACAAAACAAATCGGGTCTATTTCTTGTTTTGATCCACTCCATCTATCTTTTACATCTTTAGGGTGGCAGCAGATGGTGCAGTTTGACTGCTAGCCATTGTCGTCTCCTGGGTGCTCAGCAGAAGGAGTCTGCCCAGGCACCCGTGACTGACCTCACCAAGGTCGGTTAAAAGAGCACCCAGGAATATGACGCTGATGGCTACCAGTCATAATGCACCATCTGCTGCCAAAAGGCAATGAGCTGCTGCTGTGTAGCAATGCAATCCCATGTCTGCGAGCACCCAGGAGACTTACAGTGACGGTCAGCTGTGCGGGTTCCATGCTTGCCGTGGTATGGTGTCTGCACAGGTAACCCAGGAAAAAAGGCGCAAAATGATTGCCTGCCATTGTTTTCACGGAGGGAGGGAGGAAGACGAGGGCCTGACGACATTTACCCAGAACCACCTGCGACACCGTTTTTTGGGATCTCAACCCAGAATCCTAATGGGCAGCGGAGACTGCGGGAACTGTGGGATAGCTACTCACAGCTACCCACAGTGCAACGCTCCGGAAGTGGATGCTAGCCTCAATACTGTGGATGCAGTCCACTGACTTAATGCACGTAGAGCATTTTGTGTGGGGACACACACAATCAACTGTATAAAAACGATTTCTAAAGAACCGACTTCTATAGATTCGACCTAATTTTGTAGTGTAGACATACCCTTATTCAGCATCTCTATTTCTTTTGTGGGATTCCTTATTTCTTAACTATTATTAGGCTTGGAAGGATTAGATTTTTATCAGTAAATGTCAATTTCATAGGACACTCACGTGGATAAAAAAAATCCCATCTATGCTAACAGAAATTTACAGAGAGGCAAAACATGAAAAATGCTTCTTGAGAACTCATTTGAGTTTCATAGAATCATAGAACATCATGGTTGGAAGGGACTTCAGGAGGTTATCTAGTCCAAACCTCTGCTCAAAGCAGGACCAATCCCCAGTTAAATCATCCCAGCCAAGGCTTTGTCAAAAAAACCTCTAAGGAAGGAAATTTCACCACCTCCCTATGTAACCCATTCCAGTGCTTCACAACCCTCCTATTGAAAAAGTTTTTCCTAATATCCAACCTAAGCCTCCCCCTCTGCAACTTGAGACCATTATTCCTTGTTCTGTCAACTGCTACCACTGAGAACAGTCTAGATCCATCCTCTTTGGAAATCCCTTTCAGGTAGTTGAAAGTAGCTATTAAATCCCCCCTCATTCTTCTCTTCTGCAGACTAAACAATCCCAGTTCCCTCAGTCTCTCCTCATAAGTCATGTGCTCCAGACCCCTAATCATTTTTGTTGCCCTCCGCTGGACTCTTTCCAATTTTTCCACATCCTTCTTGTAGTGTGGGGCCCAGAACTGGACACAGTACTCCAGATGAGGCCTCACTAGTATCAAATAGAGGGGAACGATCACGTCCCTCGATCTGCTGGCAATGCCCCTATTTATACAGTCCAAAATGCCGTTAGCCTTCTTGGCAACAAGGGCACATTGTCAACTCATATCCAGCTTCTCATCCACTGAACCCCTAGGTCCTTTTCTGCAGAACTGCTGCCTAGCCACTTGGACCCTAGTCTGTAGCAATGCATGGGATTCTTCCATCCTAAGTGCGGGACTCTGCACTTGTTCTTGTTGAACCTCATCAGATTTATTTTGGCCCAATCCTCTAATTTGTCTAGGTCCCTGTGTATCCTATCCCTACCCTCTAGCGTATCTACCAGTCCTCCCAATTTAGTGTCATCTGCAAACTTGCTGAGGTGCAGTCCATGCTATCCTCCAGATCATTAATAAGACATTGAACAAAACTGGCCCCAGGACTGATCCTTGGGGCACTCTGCTTGATACCGGCTGCCAACCAGACATGGAGCCATTGAGCAATACCTGTTGAGCCCAACGACCTAACCAGCTTTCTCTATCCACCTTATAGTCCATTCATCCAGCCCATACTTCTTTAACTTGCTGGCAAGAATACTGTGGGAATTCCCAGTTTGATTTGAGTACATTTACTTTATATATTTTGATGTGTGATGTGACAATTTGTGTTAATTATTATAAAGGTTGAACTTTTTGAATGTCAATATTAGGAGACACATCCCATAGACGTTCAATAGGATTTTGGTGGCAAAGGACTTGTGGGCCTTACATAAGAACATATGAGTGGCCAGAGGGAATGAACTGAAAAGGGCAATTTATTGACTGATCTATCCCCTGTCATGCAGTCCCAGCTTCTAGTAGTCAGAGCTTTAGGGACACCCAGATCATTGGGTTCTATTTCCAACCATCTTGCCCAATAGCCATTGATGGACCTAGCATCCGTGAACTGCTCTAATTATTTTTTTAACCCAATTACTTATTAATTTCATTGGGTGACCCCTGGTTCTTGTGCTATGTGGAGTGGTAAATAACACTTCCCTATTCATTTTGTCCCCCACAAGTTATGATTTTATAGAGCTCTGTCATATCTCCCCTCATTTGTCTCTTTTTCAAGCGGAACATTCTCCCTCTTTTTAATCTCTCTTCAGACGGAAGCTGTTCCATACCCCTAATCGTTTCTGATGCCCTTTTCTGAACCTTTTCCAATTCTAATATACCTTTTCTGAGACAGGGCAACCAGAACTGCATGCAGTATTCAAGATGTGGGCGTACCATGGATTTATATAGAGTCAATATGATATTTTATATCTTATTATCTATCCTTTTCCTAATGATTCCCAACACTCTGTTATTTTTTTTGAGTGCCGGTGCACATTGAGTGGATGATTTCAGAGAACTATCCATAATGATTCCAAGATCTCTTTCTTGAGTGGTAACAGCTAATTTAGACCCCATCATATAGAGTTGGAATAATGTTTTCCAATTTGTATTACTTTGCATTTATCAACATTGAATTTCATCTGTAATTTTCTTGCCCTGTCACTCGGTTTTGTGAGGTCTCTTTGTAACTCTTCCCAGTCTCATTTGGACTTAACTATCTTGAGTAATTTTGTATCATCTGCAAGTTTTGCCATTACACTTTTTTCCCCTGTCTCCAGATCATTTATGAATATGTTCAACAGCCCTGGTCCCAGCACAGATCCTTGGGGGACCTCACTATTTACCCGTCTCCATTGTGAAAAGTGACTATTTATTCCTAGTCTTTGTTTCCTAACCTTTAACCAGATACTGGTTATCATGAATTTTTGTTTTTCCCTCTTAATGTGAGGGGGAAAATAGTAGAAGAAAGAGATGACACACTTGAAATAATGAATTATGGAGGGAAATAGTTAAATGACAAATTTTCTTCCTTTTAGAGCACATCTGGTTCTTTGCTCCCACATCTGGAGCAATAATTTGGAAAGCCAATGAGCTGGATGGCTTTGAGAAGCCCCGTCTAACTGAAAAAAGTTTCTATAAAACTTGCCTCCAAGTTCCTTTTCAAAAATAAGGATGAGTTCAGCGAACTCCACCATTCTTTCTTCCCAGCTCTTCAAATCCTGGGTCTCACTCACGTCACAGCACTTCAGGTAGGAATTCTTGCTATTCTCCTCTGCATAAATAATGGATGAAATGAAGTTTGGGACAAGCAATGGAAGGCTCATTAGATATGTTTAGGGTTGCAGGGACGTTCAATGGGGGCTAAGGTAGTTTTGGTGCCCAGGTCCATTGAAAAGCAATAGGATTTTGGGGTCCCAATTCCCTCAGGCTCTTTTGAAAACCTCAGCCTGCGTGTGTTGGAACAGCTCTGGGGATTTGTGAAAATACTGGCAAATACATGGATGTTGTCATGGAAATGAGCATGTCACAATTCATTCACAGCAATTCATGGCAGCTGGCATTACCAAAGGCACCAAAGGAAATAGACTTTGGACCCCTTTTGAAAATCTCATTCTAAATGATAAGACATGGGGACAGGTCCTGCTGGTCCACTTGCCTTTCAGGACTTCCTTCAGCTGCCTGAAGATTCCCTCGCAGTCTTCCCCAGCTGAGGCATGAGCGTGAAGCTTCTGGAGGAGGAGGAGGACACCCTGATGAAGTGCACTAGTGTAATCAGTATCTGGGAGGAAAGAGAACATAATGTGGCCAGCAGGCAGCTGTTTGTTCTGTGAGCCCCTGGGGGTGAAGAGAAGAAAAACTCATCTCCCCAGTAGCCAAAGTCTCTTGGGAGCAGGGATGCAACAGCCAGTGTAGGGTCAGACATCTGGCTGTGGAATCTGTCTTTACCTGGTGTCCTAGAATGTCAGGCCCCATGTCAGTGGAAGGAGGAGGACAATGGTTAGAACTCACCTCCCAATGACACCTAGCTTATGGTGTGAGCTACATGGGGCTGATGTGGGCTTCTCACAATTTTTTTTTTAATTTATTGAATGAAAAATGGTTGTTCAACCAAATTGGTAACTGGTTTGTGGTTTGAGCTGCTTGGTGCCGACTAAGCTTTGAGGAGATCATTTGGGGCCCCTGGGATAAATGCATCCACCACTACTAACCATCATCCCACCTGGTCCTGGACCTACAGCTCTCAAGGAAAGTTCAGCTCCATCTCCCAGGCAGTGGAGGTGGAGAAGTAACTACAGCCACGCTGCCAAACCTGCAGTCATTGGATTCTCCAGAGGTACAAGCAGAGAAGGGTAAGGGAAAATTCCCCCATGCTCTAGTGTTAGCTGGTTTGGGGTTTCATGCTAACTAAACTCTTAGGAGGCAATTTTTGCCTACTGGGATAAGTCCACCTACCAAAAAAAGGCATAGAACCTAACAGTCCTTGTAGACCTCTATAAGAAGCAAACAAACAGCCCATTAGTACTGTTGAATTCCCATCTCTCTGACTACCACCTCACACACCCTCCAGCCCATCAAAAATTCAGGCATCTTCACCTGTCCACCAGATTACTTCAGCACCCTGTTTGAACTCCCTTAGCTCTCCCTTGCATCAAGTTTAAATTTCTCTTCCTCGCCCATAACTCCACTCTGGCCAACTCCTAGAAGAGTTTCAGGATCCCAGTTTCAGAAACTCCATGTGGAGTTGGGTTGCAATGGTGGATGGAGCCCATAAGAAGTCACTGCCAATCCTGCAGTTGCTGAATCTCGCTAGTGAATGGTTATTCCCATTCATGTTCCAGTGCTCTCTACTTTAGAATATAACTGCTTGGGACTGGGGCATGCTAAGGAGACACCCAAAGCCCCCTGTGGATCAATGGACACCTGTTCTGGACACTTGGTGCAGCTAAGGAAATGTCTTCCATTGGATACAGCAAGCGGTTTGCAGGGTAGAAGTTAATAAATTGAATTTTGGGATTAGATCTGGTCATGAGGGCTGGGAAGGAAGCCTGTACTTCATGACTTCACAGTAGACCTGGTTACAAATTTCCTAACAGCACATTCTTCATCAGAAATGGCCATTTAGTCAAAATTTAAAATTTAAAATTTCCATGGGAACATGTTGAATTTGACAAACTGGAATGTATCTATTTTGATTGAAATTTGGAACACATTGCTTTTGATGACATTTCTTTTTGGTGAAAAGATAATTGAAACAAAGTGTTTTGATAGGTTGAAATGTACCTTATCAGAATGGAGTGTTTCAATTTTAGCCCCCAATATTTATTTGGTATAGGATATAAGGTCACATTTTTAAAAAGTCTAAATCAGAACAAATCGTGTCCACTTTATCACAAGGGAAAGCTTTGATTGACCTGAAAATATTTTTTCCAAACATTTTGAAATTATTTGGTTTCATTCTGATTAAATTTTGAAATGTCAGAATTTTCCTTCTGCAGAAGATTTAACCAGCTGGACTTCACAGGGACACCTTCGAAATGCCTTCTGCTTGCAAACCTCCCACCACAGGGACATCAGAAAAACATTTGGGCTCTTTTCCTGGCTCCCCACTGATTCCCTGTCTGGCCTTGGGGTAGTCAGTTAGGGCCAGATTTTTAGAGGTATTTAGGCACCTAGTGATATTTTCAGAAGTACCTAGTTGCCTCAAAAGCATTGATTTCAATGGAAGATAATCACCTAGATGCTTTTGAAAATCCCATTTGGTGCCTAAATATCTTTAAAAATCTGGACTGTAGGCTGAAATTTAGAACAAATACTAAGGGAGCTAGGTACCCATGGAGGTCAGTGGCATTTGGGCACCTAACTCTCTTGGTCTTCTTTGAAAATCACAGCCAAATGACTTAAGGTGAAGACTTTCAAAGGTACCAATGGGAACTGGACACTTGGCCAGGATTTTTAAGGTATTGATATGCCTAAATTTGAAAAGAGGTGCCTAGTGTGATTTAATACATAAATTAATTAATTTTCATTAAACTTCATTGTTGTTGGCAGTATTGTTATATCCACATTGGCCCCAGGATACGAAAGAGACTAGGTGGGTGAGGTAGTATCTGAAGGAGAGCAGGTCTCTTTCATTACTATTCATAGCTTCTCAGGCCAGAAGGATCATTCTGATCTCCTGTATAATACAGGCCATAAGAGAACTTATGGAATCATCTGGGATTTGCTCCCCATGTAGTTACTTATAGATATTTATAACAGTATAACAAGATCCAATGGCTGGACATAGAAGCTAGACAAATTCACATTGGAAATAAGGAATACATATATTTTTTTTAACAATGAGAGTAAGTAACCACGGGAAAAACTTACCAAGGGCCATGGTGGATTCTCCATCTCTCACAATTTTTAAATCAAGATTGGATGATTTTTTTTTCTAAAAATAACTGCTCTAGTAATTATTTTAGGGAAGTTATTTTGCCTTTGTTATACTGGAGGTCGGACTACTGGGTTTCAATGGTCCTTTCTGGCCTTGTAGTCTATGACTTTCTTCTAGATAGTTATTTCTGTCTTTTCTTGGTTTAACATATATCTCACTGGAAGTGGTTGAAGCTAATGTGAGAAAACCACACTTACACCAGAACAAGAGTGTCCACATGAGGGTTATTCTGGTATACCTATAGCTGGATAACATGTAAAATTTCCCATGTAGAGAAAGTCACATATGAGCTTTCAAAGCGATTTCATTCTGGGCAAGCATTTGTCAAACAGAGACTATGAGTGTTAACATTCATTACAAAGGGGGAATGATACCCATGAAAATCACATATGTCATCAATGGAAATGGCTTGATTCCCCTCTGACTCAATCTATGCTTATAAGGCATCCCTGTGTTGGTCACGGGAGTGAAAAAAACACACACATCGCTATGCCAACTCCACTCCTCCCCCCCGCCCAAAAAAACCTTCAGTGTAGACGCAGCTATGAAGATGGAAGAGTGCTTCTGTCAACGTAGCTAATGTTGATGGGGGATCTATTCATCATATACTGGCAGAAAAACTCCTTCTGTCAGTGTATGCTGTGTCCACACTGCGGCGGGGTCGGGGGCGGAAGGGAGGGGGCTGTAGTGCAGATGTAGCCTCTCAGAGTGGTGCAGATCAGAACTAGCTCTCTTCATGTCATTGGAGTCATCTCAAGATAAACTCAGTATGAGTTTTAAAAAAAAACAGTCCATGATTCCAGAAATACAATGACCCACCTGCTTCACCTACTGCATACCGATGTTCTCTTAGTTTTCGGAATTTTTCCTTAAGACAGTCTCAGCAATGGAAAACAGAACACGTGTTATAAGTCTTTTCTCACAGCTAAGGATGCTAACCATAGGAAATCACATTTGGGTTATGAAATGTAAAGCTGATTTTGATATGATTTGAACTGGTGTAACTCAGGAGAGTGGGTAAGAAAACAGAATTTCTAACCTGTGGGATTTGTTTTCATCTCAAATTGGTTCAGAAAAGTCAAAATATCAAAATATCTTGGAGAACTGAAATTGTGAAATATTTCAATTCAGAATTATCAAAATGACCTTACTAAAATGTTTTCTTTCAACAACAGTGAAGCATTATAAGGTAATAGAAAATTATATAAATATATAATATAAAATATAAGGTAATATGTAAAATTTTTAGCTACCTAGCTAAAAAATAAATACAAATGAAAAGATGAAGTTGAATAAAATGATTAAGTCAGAACAAAATACTCTATTTTGGTTTTTGAAGCATTTTGAATATTTTCCATCAAAAATTATATCAGAATTGACACATTCCCACAAAACTTTTTGATTATGATTTTCTGGTGGAAAACTGTTTAGTCAAAAAGTTTGATGTGGCTCTATTCAGAAGTAACTCCACTGATTTCACTCGCAGAATTTGCCCCAAAGCTAAATCTTTGCTAAATCAGATTGAAGTTTAAAATCAGGATTTTATCTAAACGGAGAGTTTCAAAGATGCCTAAAGGAGTTGAATCTCATAATTTAATGGATTCATATAGTTTGAGATCAAGAGGCCATGAAATTTCACATAGAAATTTCAGTTAAAGTAAGGCACTGCTCAGGAGACTGAGCTGTTGTGTGCCACAGGTAGAGAACAGGAAAGACTGAGGGGCACCTGAGGCAGAGGTCCTGGCAATGGCAGGAAATGATTAGGTGAGACATGCTCATATAATCTCAGCAGGCGATCTGCACCCCATGTTGTGGAGAAATGTTAAGAAAACCCCATGGTTTCTGCCAGTGTAACCTGGGGGGAAATTCTTTCCTGACCCCAAATCTGCTGATCAATTGGACTCTGGACATGACTCACCAACCTGGCATCTAAAAAGAGGATTCTCAGTACCACATCAGAGCATTGACCTACCCCAGCTGTATCCCATCTTTAGCGGTGGGAAAACAAATAAATAAAACTGATTACAATTGTGCATAAGGGAAGAAAATCCTTCCTGATTGCTGCCAGTGACTGGCTGAAGCTCTGAAGCATGAGATTAGATTATGCCCATCTCTTATCAACAATAATGGAAATTAGGATCCAAATCTCCTCATCAGTTAAGAAAATCTCAGCCCTAGATATAATAATCTGGAAGTTATCTGGAATTCTGGAGATTATGAAAGGCAAAAATGAGAGGTGGGTGCTCAGTTTCCCTTTGGCATTCTTGAAAATCCAGCCCATCCACAACTGGCAGACACCCATGGGCTACTTTCGGCTACTGCTAATTCGGTGACTGTTTGACGCATGACAGTATCACTGTGATAAAGAGTTGGGCATTGGAATCATTGCTACAGAATGGTGCGGTGGTGCCTCCATTGGGGACGTGTTCCGATTCCACCAATGACCCGACCGTACCTTCAACACACAGAAATGTCAGTACCTATTAAATATTTCTTGTTTGCAGCCATGCTTCCAAGGGCGCTTCCCCATAAGCCTGAAAACAAGAAGAAAAAGACCTTATTTACCATAGTGCAGCTAAGAAAGCATCAAGGACTTTCCCTTTAATATAACGTAAGGAGTTGCCTGGATAGGATCCCCATTAGCAGAAAAGTCAAGGGGGCACTCGCAGGCCAGTCTCTCATAGCTTATGTATTTTTGCAACTTTGTTCACACATTGATCCATAACTGAAAAAAGTTTATTGTGAGTAGAGGTGGTCAAAGATTTCAAATGTAATATTCTTTGCATCAGCAAATACTCTTTTGTCAAAATTTGAACTTTCCATGGGAATTTATTGATTTTTAACAACATTTCATTCTAAAAATAAATATGAAATGAAGTAGGTTGACCTTATCAGAACAGAACATTTCAATTTTTCATTTTGAAGTAACCTTTCATTTCCAAATAGATTGTATTGTATAATATAATGTAAAGGAAACTATAACAGACAACATTTAAAGAGTAGAAATAGGAAGGAAACCTTTCGATTTTTTTACAGAAATGGAACATTTCGATTGACCTGAAATGGAAATCATTTTGTGGGAAAGGTTGAAACTATGTGTTTTAGTCCTGATTCGGAATACAAACTAATGTTCAAATTTCCTGTGGAATGGTAATACCAAAATTTGACCAATCCTAATTATGAGTATTGGTATTTGTAGTATCACAATGCCTAGGTGACCCAGCCATGAAGCAGGACCCCATTGTGCTAGGCACTGTACAGACACAAGACAGAAAGACATTCCCTGCCCAGAGCATTTGAAACTTTTGGAACATTCCTGCCCAGTAGTGAGTTGAGAGGTAGGTGAGACAGGGCAGCCTCAGGAGGCAGTGGTAGTCTTGACAGTGGGTGTGTTAAATCCTGTTAGGCTTACTGTTATTTCAGGATCATAGAAATGTAGGGTTGGAAGGAACCTTGAGCTGTCATCTAGTCCATCCTCTCTCACTGAGGCATGACCAAGTAAACCTGGACTTTCCCTAACAGATGTTTGTCCAACTTCTTTAAAACCTCCAGTGACGGGCGCTCCACAAACTCCCTTGGAAACCTGTTCCAGAGCTTAACTACCCTTAGAGTTTGTTTGTTTGTTTGTTTGTTTGTTTGTTTGTTTGTTTTCTAAGGATAATTAATTGCTGGATTTGTCTTACATTAGGAGATGCATTTTGAAGTACCGTCAAAGGTACCCAGAGCCTAGGATGGGCTGTGTTTGATTGGTATAGTACAAATGAATGATTCAATGAATGAATGAATGAAGCTGGAATTTTCAAAGGGAATAAGGGATGGGATTTTAAAAAGTATCTAAGTGACTTAGGAGCACACATCACACATCACTTCAAATGATCCTTATGCTCCTAAAGCACTTACGTCCTTTCAGCAAATCACAAATTCAAAGCCCATGGAATTTGCCTGGGAGTCGGGTACATAACTATTCTTTTTCCCTTTGAAAATCCACCCTCCCCCCCCCAACACAATTGCCAAACCCTTTTAAACACTTTGGAAATTCCCAATCTAAATAAATAAATAAATATAAAAGTCCAAGACATGCAAACACTGGATATTAACTAATAGGAATGTGAATGTTCCTTACTGGGATTTTCAAAGGAGACTGTGGGAGTCAGGTGTCCAAATCCCTCTGGAATTCAATGCAAGTTGGGCTTCTTAATTTTCCTAGGCATCTTAGAAAATCCCAGCTCTAGTGACAGGGCAGTAGCTTATACATAGGAAACCTGACTTCTATTCCTTTACCTCCCTTTCCCAACCTTTATGACCTTAGAAAAGCATTTCCTCTCTCGATGACTCAGTCTCCTTCTCTGTAAAATGGGTATGTTGATGCTCACTAAACTATTGAAAAGCGTGTTTAGATCTGTGGATAAGATGCGTTATCTATACAAAAGCTAACCATCTTTCAGGAGGAGCTAATTGGGTTGAAGAAAGGATGAGATGGTGGCTAAGGGTGAGCAAAAGGGGTTATATGTGAGCGAGTGTCATGAGTGAGGTGGAAATAAGGGTGAGGGTATAGAAGGAAGATTTGTGGGGGGAAGAAAAGCTGGGTAGATACAAGCAGCTGGGAAGAGAGCTCTGAGACTGGGATGAGACCTACAGGGTTGAGTTGCTGGAAACATTCCAAGCAGGTCTATAATATGCTGCATTAGAATAACAGGGTGGACCTGCAATATCTATCTATCTATCTATCTATCTATCTATCTATCAGCAAGGTCTGAATGAGCTCTCCCCTGACAGCTAGTGATAAGTTGGGGGGGAAAGGCTCCAAGACCAGACTATATTTACATGAACACACCTAATCTGCCAAGATATCCTGCCCAAGTGACCAATTTTGTCTAGTATTGGATTCCAAATCACTTCAGTATTGAATGCAAGGGTCATGTTGTTATCATGATTGTATGAGTAAAGGGCAGCAGAACTGTGCTTAGCCGGCCCTTATTGAGGGGGTCAAGTCCAAATGAACTGAACTGCACTCGCTAAGCAGGGGGTTCCGATGCCAGATCCCTGTGGGAAGAGAGTGGGGGAGGGGGACATGTTTTTCTGCCTAGAGGGGTGGGCTCTGTCTAAGAGTCATGGGCAACATTTGACCTGCCCCTCTCCCCTGTTTAAATGTAGAGCTGATTAGACATAGGGCAGGTCTTCACTACTTGGGGGGTCGATTTAAGATACACAAATTCAGCTACACGAATAGCGTAGCTGAATTCGACGTATCGGAGCCGACTTACCCCGCTGTGAGGACGGAGGCAAAATCGACCTCCGTGGCTCCCCGTCGATGGCGTTTACTCCTACCTCTGCTGGTGGAGTAAGCGCGTCGATTCGGGGATCGATTGTCGCGTCCTGACGAGACGCGATAATTCGATCCCCGAGAGATCGATTTCTACCCGCCGTTTCAGGCGGGTAGTGTAGACCTAGCCTCAGTTGAGAATGTTTTGTTTTGGTAAGTGATCACTAGAGCTAAATCACTGATAAGGTCTAAGTACTCAGCCTTAGAGCTGCTGTGGGACAGTGTTTGGGGGAAGAGACTGCCCAGTCTGCACTAGCAGGGAGGTTCCCCCACTAGTTGTTGAAATCACTGAGAGCTGGGTGGAACCCCAGAGACCGACTCGCAGAGGTCACAGTGGGGAGGCAGAAGGCAGCAGAAGGTGAGGACACAGGGCCATCGGCAACAGAGCAGAGGATGGTGCAGTGCAGTGAACTGTGGCATGATGAACGACAGCAGCGGCACAGAGTGAAGGGTAGCAACTAGGGTGACCAGACAGCAAGTGCGAAAAATCGGGACAGGCGGTGGGGGGTAATAGGAGCCTATATGAGAAAAAGACCCCAAAATCGGGACTGTCCCTATAAAATCGGGACATCTGGTCACCCTAGTAGCAACTGTGAGACAGTAGTAGTGACAGCAGCAGTTGAGTCATTGCTCTACATTTCCCACCCTGCTCTCTCCCCAGCTGGGAGGTGAGCTCATGTGAACACACCTCTGAACTCTGGGTCTCCAGGGACCAAGGACAGCAGCTGTGAGCAGGGTGCGGTGGAGGGAGAGGGCAGTGGTGTGTTAATGGGACAGCTGTTTGTTGGACTTTCGTACGGCAAGGTGAGAAATGGAGGCTCAGGACACTGCCCAACTAACTCTGGAGTGGGAGTTTTGCTCATGGTCAGATGTGTTCAAATCATGGTGGTGGTGTTTTCCCAAATTAATGCTGAGCTCCTTTCCCCTTTTACTAAAAGTTTTCTCTGCTATATACAGGCTCGGTGCCAGCGGGAGGGGAAGTTTTGCCTCCTAGAAGCACCTAGGGGTGGTTTGTAATTTTCCCAGATTGCTGGGTGGGGCTTGAGCTGGTTTCTGTGTTATATTGTTAAGAGGGACCCCTGGATATTGACCCCAGCTCTTGCTGCTGCCAACTCCACCTGGGTTATATACATATCTATTGATCGGCTAAGAATAAGGGGCTTCAAAGCTTACCTTGCAGGTAGCAGATATTTTTCTCATCCCTCTTTTGCAAATTCCCATCCTTGATGTTCTTTCCCAAGTCTTCGGTGCACACAAATGCCCCCAGGCCGGGAAAGCCAGATTCATGGGGGGTGAATTCAAACCATGTCCCTGTGAAATATAGATAAGGTTTGTAAAAAGGGGCCTTTCAAGTGCCAGTTTCTTGTTGTCCCTTTCTTGGCTGATAGCAATAATTTCTCAGTCCCCACCCCCTCAATTTGTTTGCTCCACCAGTGAATCCCACCTAATTTTTCAATCTGTTCCTTCACCCACGGTCATTTTCATGCTATTTTCTATAGTGACCTCCTCTATCTGGTGTTTCCCTCCTAAATCAGCAGGTGCTGTCCTTGGATATCCCAGAATTCCTTTTGTGGTAAACATAGCCCCTCTCCACCCACCCTCTAACCACCCATCCCTAACTCGGACCAAAGGTATAAAGAAAAAATTAGTCAAATCTAAAAGTAATAAATTTAACTGTAGAGCTAATCAAAAAGGCAAACAATTTCATAACATTTTCTGAATTTTTCCAAGTTCTTTTCATTTTCAAAACTGAGCTTTTTTTAAAATTCATTGAGCAATCTATCACAACTTATTTGATAGACATTTGTATTGAAAACGTTTTCAAAATGACTACTGAAACAATTTTGGGATTTTTTCATTTATTGACAAACCTGGGTTTTTTTTGGAAAATGAAGAACATCAATAACCATTTTGGTAAAGTCATTGATAAAAAAATCAATTGAAAATAAGAGAGAGAGAGAGAGAGAGAGAGAGAGAGAGAGAGTTGACAGGTTTATGTAAAAAAATAAAAATAAAAAACACATTTTTTTTTCACCTGGGCTGTTTTCACCTGCTTTACCCAATTGGTTTGCTTCTATTGCCGCATAGATGGGGTAAGGATTTTTCCCATTTTTGGAGGAATCATCATGTTCAGATAATTTGGTCTCATCATACTGGAAAGGTAAGAATTGATTAACACAGAAAGACACACGTTTTGGTGATATTCCCAGCAATTCATTCCTGACTAATTAGTTCAGACTAGAAATTACAAAGAACCTTTTTGTTGAGACCATCATCACCTTTGTCATTGTTCCCTCATTCTAGTGTGCACTGTATGGACAAACAACAGAGTATTTACAGTCCACGGTGGAGTCTTTCAAATGGGCCCAAAGGAATTAGGCACAGATTTCCAACAATATTTAGGCACCTAAAGAGGCAGATCGGCATATAAAGGGCTTTTCAAAAGCACCTAAGCAAGATAAGAGCCTTAGGATATAGCTATCCTGGAGAAGGAAGGTCAGATTACCAGCTGAGGAGACATAGCCACATTAGCACGGTAAGAATATCAGTGCAGCTGCAGCAGCAGGAGCAGAGGGAGGGGCTAACCCCACTGGGTTGATACCTAGGGTCTCCATCAGAACTCACGTGAGTGTGTCTCCTTAAGCTGGGAACTACACTTCCAGCTCCAGTGGAGACAGAATCTCAGTTCCATCAAAATTAATAGCAATTAGGGAGCAGCAAAGCCAGGCAAAAAATAAAATAAAATAAAATAAAAATTAGTGACTAGTAAATTCAATGAAAAATTAATTTTTTAGAGCACTGAAATTATTTGTGAATTCAGGTCAAATTTGGTGAATTCTTTCATCTGAGAAAAAAATTGTGAAAAAGTTTAAATTGTTTATTTCAGCTACTTTGAAATGAAACATTTCAACTTTTTTTGTTTTGAAATGGTATTTCGTTTGAAAAATTTAGCTAAATTAAAAAAAAGTAAAAAAAAAAACAAAGAACAAAAACTAACAAACAAAAAACCTTAAAAATGACCTGAAACCTACCAAAAATAGTTTTGGATTGAATAATATTTTAGAGAATCATCCAATACTTATTTAAAAATTATCAACAATGAAGAATCTACCGCAACCCTTGATGAGTTGAATCAATAGTTAATTACTCTCACTGTCAAAAATACACAAGAATACACCTTCTTTCCAGTCTGAATTTCTCTAACTTCAGCTTCCAGCCATTGAATCATGTTAGACCTTTTCTCTGCTAGATTGAAGAGCCCATTATTAAAAATTCAAGACCGTGATTGAGACTTTCATACCTTTGAGCTCCCTGTTATCAATTCATATTCTGGAGAGTGGAGGATTTTGGGATCAGATGCTAGGTTGAGATTTTCAAAACAACCTAAGGGATTTGTTTTAAGAGAAAAGGGGTACCAAATCCCTTAAACAGCCTGGAAGTCCTCACTTTGGAAATGTTCAGATACCGCAGTGATCTTTGAAAGCTCATGGTAAGAGGCTGAGATTTATAAAGCTGCCATAGGGCTTAGATAGCTTTAAAATATTTCAGAGGTGTAGTCGTGTTAGTCTGTATCAGCAAAAAGAATGAGGACTACTTGTGGCACTTTGGAGGCTAATACATTTATTTGGGCATAAGCTTTTGTGGGCTAAAACCCACTTCATCAGATGCATTCAGTGGAAAATACAGTAGGAAAATATATATACACAAAGAACATGAACAAACGTTACAATTCTACAGTTTCTCATTGGAGTCTTTTTTTGAAGTTTTTTTTGTTGGAGAATTGCGACTTTTAGGACTGTAATTGAGTGACCAGGGAGGTTGAAGTGTTCTCCGACTGATTTTTGAATGTTATAATTCTTGACGCCTGGTTTGTGTCCATTTATTCTTTTGCATAGACACTATCCAGTTTGGCCAGTGTACATGGCAGAGGGGCATTGCTGGCACATGATGGCATATATCACATTGGTACATGTGCAGGTGAACAAGCCCCGGATGTTGTGGCTGATGTGATTAGGTCCTATGATGGTATCCCTTGAATAGATTTGTGGACAGAGTTGGCATTGGGCTTTGTTGCAAGGATAGGTTCCTGGGTTAGTGTTTTTGTTGTGTGGTGTGTCATTGCTGGTGAGTATTTGCTTCAGGTTCGGGGGCTGTCTCTAAATGAGGACTGGCCTGTCTCCCAAGATCTGTGAGTGTGAGGGATCATCCTTCAGATTAGGTTGCAGATCCTTGATGATGTGCTGGAGAGGTTTTAGTTGGGGGCTGAAGGTGATAGCCAGTGGCGTTCTGTTACTTTCTTTGCTGGGTCTGTCCTGGAGTAGGTGACTTCTGGGTATTCTTCTGACTCTGATAATCTGAATAACTGCAGAATTGGAATTAATTTGCAAACTGGACACCATTAAATTAGGCTTGAATAAAGGCTGGGAGAGGATGGGTCATTACACAAAGTAAAAACTATTTCCCTATGCTAATTTTTCCCCTACTGTTACTCACACCTTCTTGTCAACAGTTGGAAATGGGCCATTCTGATTATCACTACAAAAGTTTTTTTTTATCCTGCTGATAATATCACACCTTAATTGATTAGTCTCATTATAGTTGGTATGGCAACACCCATTTTTTCATGTTCTCTGTGTATATATATCTTCCTACTGTATTTTCCACTGCATGCATCCGATGAAGTGGGTTTTAGCCCACAAAAGCTTATGCCCAAATAAATTTGTTAGTCTCTAAGGTGCCACAAGTACTTCTCATTCTTTAAAATATTAGCAGGAGTTAATATGCTTCCACGCTTTTGCTCCTGAATCCCAAGTACTCGGAGAGAGCGAGAGAGCGTGTAAGAGAGAAACAAAACCAAAGGAATATATTAAGTAAATCCAGTGATTTTTCAGTGGAACCACTCTGGATTTACACAGCGACCCACCAGCTTCAATGTAGGATAGACAAAGAAAGAGGCCCAGACATCAGTCAGAGAGAAGAGTTCATCTTCAGCCGCCTGTGTTGCAATAGTAAATTCCTCTTGAATATCACATGGAGGTTTGGAAAGTGTATCACACAGACGTTCTTCCAACACCTGCACTTTCTCTGTCCAGTCATTCTCTTGGTAGAGGAAAGACATGCACCTTTCAATGAACCAAAACAGATATGTCTGAGACTGAGGAACTAGGATGGGGAGTTCCCCCTCCACCTTTTAATCTTCATACCTTTTATTTTTCATGCATGGGATTCTAATTATCATCCTGGCATTGTAACAAATCTGTGACTTAACAAGGACTTCATCCACGGCTCTCTGTCACCATGTCCACTGGGAAATTTATGGCAATAACAGGGATAGAAGATCGTCTGCTGAAAGCCAAAGCCCCTGCCGCTCTGAGCTATGGAGAAACTCCATTATCTGCTTCTCTAGGACCTATGATGCCTGCTAAGTAATTCTGATTCCACCCAACAGAGAGCAGTGGTGAGCGCACTAATCCGGCCATTGTAAGTATGACGAGACCCCAGGGCCCTTCTTGAGCCAATGAGGAAACTACATGGCAGTACAGGGTGTATGACATCGGGAGAAGCAATTAAGATCTCACCCAGTAGAGGACAATGGTAACACACACACACACACACACACTCTGCCCATTTCACTAGGCCACCTTCACTCACCTGTCTCATTTTCTGCCCCTCTCACTCACCCCGATGGGGTGACTCTCAGAACAAGGTGCTACACAGCAGGCACAGAAACTGATTCTGGCCCTGGTTGATCAGCTAGAAGTGTCAGAAGTTTTTCTTTCCCATCTCATCCTCCATGGACAACTCCACTCTTCTTCCTTCCTCCCAAGCCCCAATACTGGGGTCCCATTTGACTCTTCCCTATCCTTCCCTCTGTGTATTCTCCATCTCTTGGTAAACTCCAATGAACCTCAAACCCTTAACAGCTCCCACAGATTGCCCTTTTCTCACTGTTCCCACTGCTGGAAGCCTATCCTCTGTCACCTTGGTTGCTGTAAACATCACTTCTCTAGTCTCCATTGAGTCTCGCTTCTCCAGCTCTTGAGTCTGTCCAGAATGTCCCTGCATCTTCTAACCATGTCATCCAGCACTTGGGTCCCCAAGATCAGATCTCCATGCCTGGCCAGGAGGCAGATTCCCAGTGAGCAGGCACTGGGTTAAGGCTCAAAACACCTGCCTTCTAGCCCCAGCTCGGCCACTGATCTGCTGTGTGACCTTGCATGTGTCACTTAACCTCTCTTTCATTTTGCACCCATTTCCTGTCTACTTAAAGGTGGGATTTCCAAAAGTGACTTAGGAGCACAAATCCCATTGCAAGTCAAAGGGTGAGTCATTTATGGTGTGTCTGCGCTGCACTCATAGGTGTGACAGCAGCATGTGTATTCAGACATATGCTAGCTTTGCTCAAGCTAGCTCAAGTGCCAATTGCAGTGAAGCTGCAGCAGCATGGATGTCACAGTGAGTGAGCTGCATGTGTACATACTCAGAGTCCAAAAGAGGCTGGTACAGCCCATGTTGTGGCTCCAGAGTTTCACTGCTATTGGTTCCCAAAGTAATAAGGTTAAAGCTAGCTCAGGTATGTCTATGCATGCTACATCATGCGCTCTGATTGCAGGGTAGGCATACACCTAGGTGCTTCTGAAAATCTTACTCATAATGCCTTGAAAAGGTACAGAGCTAATTGATAATAAGAATGCCCCAATGACCACGAGCTGGGAAAAAATGGTAAATTCTCCCTTCTACTGACATGCACCTACCAGGTGGAACCCGATACCCCACACAGGTACATGACAGTGTCCAACAGGCCCTGCTTCTTCATCTCCACCAAGGTTCCCAGAAGGGCTATCATGGCCCGCAGACCTCCGCCTGATCCTAGCACGGCGATATTGGGCATGTTATCCTGGGGGAGAGAAAAGAGGGAATGACAAATGAACTAGGAATGCTGAGTGATCTCTGATATGCAGCTCTTGGTACAGATCCATTCAAGAAGTTCACAGAGAAAGCCTCAAGTTCCAAGACTTGTTTATCTGATGTTAGGAAGCATCCTTATCGGGTGCCCAATGACCTGTGTCCCATCCTCAGTCAAGAGCAAATACACTTTATCTGCATTTTCAGCCATAATCACACAGTGCCAGCACAGTAATCCCTTAGGGCTCTTTGCAACTCTGGGCCTTTGTGCTTAAAATCCTATGCACCAACATACAGACCAGGACCAGAATTTTCAAAGGGACGCAGGTAAGGGCCTAGAGGGCATTTCAAAAGCACCTTTGATTTCCATTGGACTTGAAATAGGGCTCAAACTTACTAGTGCTCTTTATTGTGCTCTATGTTCACGCCCCTTACTTTCCATGATTCACGGGAGTGAGTTTGTTTGTTTGAATAAATGTGTGTAATGTAGAAGGACTATTCTTTGTGTCCAAAAAAATAATATATGAAATGTAGCTGCTCAAGAAATGATTTTTATTCCTACACAAATTTGCTTTCTTTTTTTGGAGGGAACAAATTGTTCATCAAAAATTTAAGGGGTGGGGTCTGTCCAAAACATGAAAACCCACAAAATGATCACCCCATCACCTGTCTAATCCCCAGTAAATTTTTAAAAACTTTTAAATTTTTTTGTTAAAAATGGATATTTCTGTGTTCACAAAATAGCAATTTTTCATTAAAATGTGTTGAATGCAAAAAGTCAGCCCGCTGTAGTACTAATGCACTAACAAGATTAGTGACAAGTGAGTCACCAGTGGAGACTGAACCTTGAGCACCAAAAAACCCAGGTCACTCTCCCTAGTGCTGAAGGAAGAATATTGTGAGGAGGAAGCAGTGGAAGACTCTTAGGCTGACATTTGCAAAGCCCTCAGAGGGCATATGTTCCCAAATATGTCAGACCCATGGGAGTTTGCATCGTTCCAAGGACCATCACTTTTCAATGATGGGTAACAATCCTGGGAAATTCCTCACATGTCTCCACCATGCCAGTTAACAGAGTAACCACAAGGGGTGGGCAGCAGTAGTTGGCTTTTACCCTCTGTGCAGTTCAATCAGCAGATGGGGCTGTGATACATGTAGAAAGTATGTTACACAGTCACTATTCATTACTGGTATTAATACTAAATCAGACAAGTATAAATAGCTCACTCAATTCTCTATCCCTCTAAGGCATTGTTTCTCAACCTATTTACCATTGTGGGCCACATATGCAGCTCTCTATGTATTATGTGGGTTGGGGGTTGAGAACCACTGCTTTAATGCAATCTGTGCACTATAGTGACGGCTCTACTGCCCCCTTCCCCTCTGTTCTCTGCTGCAGGCTTTGTCTGGCTTCAAAATCACAGCAGTATATATACACACACATTACAAAGGGGCTATAGTAAGCACTGACTGAATTCACGTGAGCATGGAGCCCTCTAAAAGTTAGCCCCAGCAAGTCCCTTACTGCATTCTAAGGGTGTTACTCCTTTAGCCGAAGGGGTTGGAGCTTATGCTTATAGAACAGAAGGCCCCCAAGTCTGAGCCCTGCCAAAAGTCATAAGGTTTGTACGTCTGTGTCCATTGGTTCCCCCTGGTGCTTTGGGAATGTTGTATTTCAAGGCAACTATCTCCATGGGGCAGAATTTTATAGGCGTTTCCTCCCACTGTACCAGGCATCTCAATCACCATCCATGTGGCTAATATGCTAGATTGTTCTCCTTAGCACTATGGGCAGCATGGGCCCCTACCTCAGCACAGGCACTGTTAAGGCTCTTGAGGCACTCCAGGACTTTTGCCTTTCTGTTCCCAGTGGCTTCTTTCTCGCCCTCTGAGAGCTCATGGGAAAGCCGGACACGTCCATCATCCTGCCAAAAATAAAATGCCAATAAAATACCTCATCTCTCCAAAGGCTGCCAGGGAGTGGAGATGTAGGGTCTGGGTGCAGATATCACTGGTCCCTCAGAGGTTAACCAGGATTCACTCTTTATATGTGTATGGTGGCTGTACCTAGAAACCTCAGCCAAAGTCAGAAGTAGAGCTGGGTGAATGTCTTATTTTTTGTCTCACTGGAAGTTCTGAGAAACTGGGTCAAAACAAATCCAAAAATTGTGATGAGCTTTGTTAAACTGAAAGAAATCTACTATGGGATGAACAAAATAAGTTTCTGTACGACAAATAAATTACCTTTTTGAATTGAGACCTCTCCATAGCTTCTGCCATATTTCCCCGTAGAGCTCCTGGTGATGTGGAATTCTTCCTTCAGTGGCAAATGGACTCTTCAGGGAGCACCCAGATGGGAGGATCAAGTCAACCTCTAATAGCTGTTTTCTTCTTTCTGTATCTGTTTCAGAGAAAAGGAACATTTAGTATAGCCCCATTGGGATATCGAGTGGGAATTGCAAAGGAGTCTAAGGGAGTTAGGAGCTCAAATCCTACAGAATCTCAGCCTGGAAATGTAAAAGAAAATAAGCTAACCTGGAGCTTGGTGGTTCAGAGGTTCCACGTTCCAAATATAAATAAGAAGAGAGGGAATATGGTTGTTTTTGTGTCAGGTTCAGATTTAAAAAAAACAAAACAAAAGGCAAACCCTAGTAATAACATTTCTCTCCTGCTACAACCAAATGTGATGATGGCTCAGGTTCCCCAACCTGCCCTTCCGATACAGTTAGTTATAACCAAAGATGGAAACAGTTGTTGTTGTTAAGATGCTTTTCAAGAGATGCCGTTGGAAAAGCAGACTCTCAGATTCATCAGTGTCTGCTGGCTGGGGACAGTGCGGTTACAAGGTTGTGGTTAACAGAAGTCAGGGTGAACTTGTGCAATGTTCCCCTTAGCACCGAGTAGATGCTCAGTCACAGTATATATCATGCTGAGTAGCAGTTGGGCCACTCTGTTATCTATCATGGTAGCTCTTGCATTGTTATTAACCCAATGATACAGGACTGCAAGTCATAATGAGCAAGCAATGGCAGCCACAGCGCATGGGAAACTGCTAGAGCTGGTTGTTAAAATTCTGATGAGAGATGTGTTTTGCTGAAGTTTGCCACTGTTGTCAAAATTAACACATGTGGGGAAAGCCGGCAAGTTTCAGAACTTCCTGGCTTCCTGCCAGCTTGCCAATCCACCTCCTCAACATGGTGCTGAATGAGCTGGGCCTTGAGGCTCCTGGAGCTAGACTGACAAAGGGACATAGTCATCGTGAGGCTGAGCATCACCACACCTCAGTTTTAGGCATCTGACAAATCTGTGGGATTCACAAAGCCTGAATGGGAAGAGCGAGAGGCCTCAGAATGGGATCCACAAAAGCCAGCCCATTAAGATAGCCAATGGGAGGGCATGTCTGAAACACTGCCCCCCCTAAGCCGAGGAGTTCGGTGCCCACCTCGGCTTAAGATTGTCGGCTGTGAGCCCTCACCTGGAGTCCACCACCTAAGGCATTTCATGCTAGCTGTTGGGGTGGGGAGGAGTTGAGCCTCACTCATACTTGTTGGCCCCACAGCTAGGGTACTCACCACAGATATAGGACTACCCCATCTGCCAGAGGAGAAGAAGGGATCTGCATCTCTCAGGTGAGTGCCTTAACTACTGAGCTATGGGGCATTATGAGGCAGGGCATCCCTGCCTGAAGTGGTTCCACTCTGGATGAATAATTTGTCAGGGAAGCAAGAGGTACATTTTCAAGCCACCGGGCTATAGAGTTATTCTTTCTCACTCTACTTCCCCCTCACCTGCTTTATTTATCCAAAGTGAAACAGCTTCAACAGGTGAGATTGAGGATTCCCTAGATCAGCCCGTGCTATAATGGTTAGGACACTTGTGTAAGAGGTAGCAGAGCCCTGTGCAAATCCCTTCTCTCTCAGGCAGAGCAGGTACTTAAAAAGGGCTCTCTCACATCCCAGGTGACTCCCTGAACCACTGGACTAAAAGTGAGGGGGGAAGCAGTTGAGTTCCTACCCCTAGGGGATATTTTGTGTGGTGTTCAGCAAGCTCAGAGTGCACCGTCTGGATTTTCCTCTGCAGGTGAGATAAGCAGAGGAACACCTGTCTTCTGCTGGGTTTTGCATCACTCTGGGGCATAGGCATCTGATACACAGAGTGAGGTAGCTGTGCACAAGCCCAGAGGCAGAAACATATGCACTAAGGGAACTTTTGCTACAAAAATGTAGGTGCTGAGCAGGAGATTTATGAATCTCAGTGAGGTCTAAATGTGGGATTTGGGCCAGTGGTGCCACTTGGGGGGAATGGGGAGGGTGACCCCCCCCAAATAAGTTTTTGCACTTACTCAATGTTGCATAGTCCACAGGGTCATTGGGGAAGGGGCATGGCCCGATTACTTTTAAGCAATGGCCCTGTAGTAAATCAGTACACCTGTTCTGGTGGCATGGGTGCAATGCCATTGAAATTTGATTTGGCCACCCTTCTGTACAGTCAAAGGGGCAGCCAGGCCTAATTTCAGAAAGTGGTGTAGCAACCTAGCACTTGGCCCCTGTACAGGCCAGCCTTTCAGAGTCCTGGATCCACAGGTATCCTGCCTGGTTGGAAAACAGGAAGGTGACAGCTTGGAAGTCCTGGCTCACCACTCCTCAGTGGTCCAGGTTCTTGGCACCGTACCATGCAGATTCCCCCTGGAGCAGGGAGTCCAGGATTCTGAGAGTACGCAGGTCTGGGGCAGCCCTCCCAGCAGACTGCTCCTGAGCTAGACTCCATTCCCTCCCATGGAATATTTTGAAATGTTATAGGTTTGTTCCTCATTGTGAAGTATCTAAATCCTCTGCCACACAGAATTACCCTCCCTCTACCCAGCTCGCAGTATTGCAGAAAATTACATACAAGGTGGATGGCATGGGACATATTTGCAATGAGGAGAGCAGGTAACTAGCATGGATAGTGAGAGGTGGCTCACGTGGGGCTTCTTCCAAGGTGAAGAGAGGCCGCAACAAGGCAATGACATTTGTCACCCTACAAAAACACACTCCTCCTATCTTGGGCCCCTTGCCCTTCCCTGTTTTGGAGTGGAATTTTGTGCAATTCTTTCCCTCTTATTGCAGGACTAGGATACAGTACCCTGTATACAGGAATCCCTGATCACCCTGCAGGTGTGGTGGGACAAGCTAAGTTAGACACTCTTAAGAGGACGGTACAGAAACAAACGTTGTTTAGAATAAATGGGACAAGAGAGTAATAGGTGTTCACATGATCCTGTTGCTGCATGACACTAAATAGCTAAGCATGGTATGAGTTTTGAGTACAGAACCCTCAGCCTGATTAGTTTCATGGCAAACACACCATTAAGACTTGTTAGAACCATTTATCAAAGATACAGAAGAAGAAAAAGAAAACACTACGCATTTAAAATATAAAATACTAAGACCTTTAGTTTAATACCATTCTTTGTTCCTTTTCCTTTTCACTCCTAGTGAAATAGTGTTTCCTAATACTCAACCTAGACCTCCCCCACTGCAACTTGAGACGATTGCTTCTTGTTCATTTGTCTAGGTCACTCTGGACCCTATCCCTACCCTCCCACGTATCTGCCTCTCCCTCCAGCTTAGTGTCATCTGTGAACTTGCTGAGGGTGCAATCCATCCCATCATCCAGATCATTAATAAAGATGTTGAACAAAACTGGCCCCAGGACCGACCCCTGGGGCACTCCACTTGATACCGGCTGCCAACTAGACATTGAGTCATTGATCATTGAGTCCAACAATCTAGCCAGCTTTCTATCCACCTTATGGTCCATTCATCCAACCCATATTTCTTTAACTTACTGGCAAGAATACTGTGGGAGACCGTATCTGAAGCTTTGCTTTTTTGGCTAATTAGACCCATTTGGCCTTAATGACTTGTCATTCATTATTGTGTCTCCCTGTGGATGAGTGTGCTGTAACTGTCTGCTGCCCTCTGATAGCCTCACAGAAAGCCACATTTTGGGATACAGATTAAAAATTATACAGGTCATCCCCACACTCATCATGGGCTGATACGTTTAAAGGACTCCGGGGGTACATCTACATTGCAAAAAACAAAAACAATTAATTCAAATCACAGGGGCTGGATGCTATTCTAAAGGAATTAGCTGAAGAAATCTCAGAGCCACTGGAAAAAATATTTACAGACTCATGGATGGAAGGAAAGTTCCCAGAAGACTGGAGAAGAGCTAACATAGTGCCCATCTCTAAAATGGGGGGAAAGGAGGAGCTCGGGAACTATAGACCAGTCACACTGACTTCAGTACCTGGGATGTTCCTAGAGCAACATATAAAACATTCAATTTGTGGATACCTGAAGGATGAAGCGGTGAGCACTAGCAGCCAGCATGGATTTACCAGGAACCAGTCATGCCAAACCAGCTTGATTTCCTTCTTTGACAGGGTAACTGATTTAGTGGATAGGGGGAATGCAATGGATATAATATACCTGGACTTCAGCAAGGCTTTTGACACAGTGCCACATGACATCCAGACAAGTAAGCTAGAGACATGTGGGCTTGGTGGACCTACCATTAAGTGGACACATAATCGGTTAAACAACCACAAACAAAGAATAATTATTAATGAAATTATGTCAGATTGGAGGGAGGTCTGAAGTGGGGTTCCACAGGGATCTGTTCTGGGTCCTGTGTTGTTTAACATCTTTATTAATGACCTGGATGTAGGTATAGAGAGTGGTCCCTTCTAATCCTATGATTCTGTGATTCTATGAAATGTGCAGTGTATATATGCATATATATTCCCTGTAATTTTATTCTTTCAAAGTTCATTAAGGGTTACAATCCTATTATTTTAGTTTTTTGACTGGTCTGTTCATTTCATAGTTTTGTTTCTCTCTTATGTTTAAATTTAATTTTCTGAGTTCTTAAATGCCTGACCTGTCCTGGATGGAGTAATTATCATTTTTTACTTTTATCACCATATTGTGCTTTGTCATTCATTATTTAAAGTGGTACAATCAAATAAATATCTTTTAGAAAGTAACTTAAGCTTGTACTCACCTTAGCAATGCCAGTTTAAAAAAAAAGTAGCTAAACACATAGCTTTCAACACTGTGCAGATTAAGGTCGCTTATTTTCAAATTGTATTTTTAGTTATAGCTTAAAATTCATACAAAAATAAATGTGGTTCCAAGTCGAATAGTAACAGTAATGATGGAGTCAAATATTAGTGAATCATGTACATAATTGTGATTGGTAAACATAAATGCCAAAATAATTAGAAAAATAAATGTCTGTTCTTAATAAAAGAGAAAAGAAAACCTTAATTTTGTATGTTAAAATTAAGTAAATACTTTTTAATGGAGTAAAAAACAATTGACTAATGTAGAGTATATAATGACAGTAACACAGAGTGTGTCTGTTAGAAAAAGTAAGCAGATTTTAAGCAGATTTCATTTATTTTATGTATTTCTACTAAAGATAGTGTACAAAGTATCAAACTTGTGTTTCTGATCTCTGTGATAAAGCTCCAGAACTGATACCTCAAGGTTTGGGATTGGGAATATCTTGTTATATTATCTCCTGATTGTTCTAAACTTACATATAAACTTAAAATATGAGAAATTGGATACAGTGCTCCATTCAGCTAATTTCTAAGTTATTTTCTTCAAAAACACCACTAGAGTTTTCAGGTGCCTAAGTAGCCCCTGGAATCATGGTTAAAATTGCCCTCCCCTACTCCCAAAATCTGAAATGGCACCTCTAGTGAGCCAGAAGTGGCCAGAAGGCTGAGGGATGGCCCTGGCATCAGCCAGCAAGATGCAGGCTCTGTGTGACAGTGCGGAGCCCGCCTTGAGCCACAGGCCAAACACCAGGCATCATGTGCTGCGGCTGCAGCACAGAAGTAAGGGTGGCAATACACCATATACCATGCCACCCTTCTGTGCTGCTGCTGCTGCCGACAGCGGTATAGCCTCAGAGCTGGGCATCTGGCCATCAGCTGCCGCTCTCCAACCACCCAGCTACTGCTTAATTTGTGCTGGGGCTGAGCTCTAGCACCCCTTCCAATACAAATTAACCACTGGCGGAGGGGAGGAAGTGGGGCCCATAGTTGATGGGGGTTAGGGAGCCCAGGGAGTTCAGGGGGGCCAAGGGCGATGGGGCAGCACCCACGGGGACCAGGGACACCAAAGTACAAGTTCACCCAGGGAGCCATTTTCCCTTAGGCCAGCTCTGCCCATGTCATTCCCACCTCTCGCAGAGAGGGTCTGGCCAGAACCCATCTATAGTCAGGTCCTGCTTCCAGACAGATCTCTCTTATAGGGTGAGAGCTGGAGATCTGCACCCCACTTCGACCCCTCCAATTGAGCAGGTCTTTCCCCTGCTAGCCCCTCCCTGTTGCAGGTGTAGTGAGACATAAGAACATATGAACAGCCGTTCACATTATTTGGGTCAGACCAATGGTCCGTCTAACCCAGTATCCTGTCTGCCATCAGTGGCCAATGCCTGGTGCTTCAGAGGGAATGAACAGAACAGGCAATCATCAAGTGATCCATCCCCTGTCACCCATTCCCGCTTCTGGCAAACAGAGGTTTAGGGACACTCAGAGCTTGGGGTTGCATCCCTGACCATCTTGGTTAATAGCCATTGATGGACATATCCTTTGTTACCCTTCCAAGAGTTTCACTATAGTAGGGTGGTCACAGTTCAAACACACAACACCTTTTATTAACACAAAAATCCCTATTGCAGTTAGCTAGAAGAACCATGAATTGCAATTACATACAATCAGAGGTGATGCTGAATTGGCAGCGTCCCTCTTCCGATGGCCAGTCGTCTGCGGGTCGTCTGGGGAGAATGTTTTGCTAGCAATTCTCAAGCAGTATCTTCTCTCTCTCTCACTCTCTTTATCTCTGTGGTTTCCTTGCTCTTGTTATTTTTATAGTTAAGATTTTGGACATGAGCCAACACTGTGGTTAAGCACTTGCTGCTGCACTCAGTGTCATAATCTGCTGCTTTACCTCAACTGGCTATTTTTCCACAATTTTTCTGCCCCAACTTGATATCCATATGATCTGCATGCTACTGGTTAATAGTGGTAGAAGTTTGAAAATACAGTAACTCTTGTTTTCCATCAGCATCTTCCATCAACTGATCTGATTCTTTTTTGAACCCAGTTATACTTTTGGCCTTCACAACATCTGCAGGCAATGAGTTCCACAGGTTGACTGTGTGTTGTGTGAAGAAATACTTCCTTTTGTTTGTTTTAAACCTGCTGCCTATTAATTTAATTGGGTGACTCTTGGTTCTTGTGTTATGTGAATTGGTAAATAACACTTCCTTATTCACTTTCTCCACACCAGTCATAGTTTTATAGACCACCAGCAGGTGGAAAAGGCCTTCTGACTCCTGGCAGAGGAGGCAATTCGCACTATATTTGCCCTTTTCCAGTCTTCTGGAATCTCTCCCATCTCCCATGATTTTCCAAAGATAATAGCTAGAGGCTCAGATACCTCCTCTATTAGCTCCTTGAGTATTCTAGGATGCATTTCATCAGGACCTGGTGACTTGCAGGCATCTAACTTTTCTAAGTGATTTTTAACTTGTTCTTTTTTTATTTTATCTGCTAAATCTACCCCCCTTCCCATTAGCATTCACTAGGTTAGGCATTCCTTCAGACTTTTCGATGAAGATCGAAACAAAGAAGTCATTAAGCATCTCTGCCATTTCCAAGTTTCCTGTTACTGTTTCTCCCTCTTCACTGAGCAATGAAGTCTTTGGTCTTCCTCTTGCTTCTAATGTATTGATAAAAAGTCTTCTTGTTTCCCTTTATTCCTGTAGCTAGTTTGAGCTCATTTTGTGCCTTTGCCTTTCTAATCTTGCCCCTGCATTCCTGTGTTGTTTGCCTATATTCATCCTTTGTAATCTGTCCTAGTTTCCATTTTTTATATGACTCCATTTTATTTTTTAGATCATGGAAGATCTTGTGGTTAAGCCAAGGTGGTCTTTTGCCACATTTTCTATCTTTCCTAACCAGCGGAATAGCTTGCTTTTGGGCCCTTAATAGTGTCCCTTTGAAAAACTACCAACTCTCCTCAGTTGTTTTTCCCCTCAGTCTTGATTCCCATGGGACCTTACTGTTGTGGAAAAAGCCACCCACGCATTGATTTTAGTTCACAGACTCAAGCCTGAGGCCAGTTTTATTGCAATACAAACCAACGCGCTGGGATAACAGTCCGAAGACTGCCACCCCTAGCAGCAGCGCGCAGGCTGCCTTTATTTCATCAAACCGCAAGCATAGTACAAATAATATGTGATTTATGCAAAAATAAGAGTAGGGGTCTGTCCCTCTTTCCCGGTAGCTTTTTCATTATTTACGAGAATTGGATGCCTATTGGGTGGGGGGGTTTCTTGGTGGTTTCCGATATGGGCAGTGCTTGGCATTCATTTGGGGTATATTCTCGGCAGGGTTCATAGTACCTTCTGGGGTGTTACGGTCAGTGTACCGGGGAGTGGTTGACAGGATGCTCAAAGAAGGTATCTAATTGGCTAGTTTTGCATTTAGCTAGAAATTCGGGGAGGTCACAGAGCACCCAGAAGAGAACCATGTTTGGCTACCTTGTATTTAGCTGGAATCACGGGGTGGGTCACAGATCACACAAAGGAGAAGCTGCATTTAGTCAGTTTGCATTCAGCTAAAGTTATCTATTGCTTCACACAAGCGGTTATTATATTTCATCAGCCATGAACATATTTCATTAGTACTGCTGCTGGGGCTTTTTATTTTTTCCCTCCTTGCCCCCCCCCCTCCTCTGGTCATGACTCTTGATCGAGTTTGGCAGGAGGCTGTGTCACTTAGCCTAGTTCCAGCTTGTGGCCTGCAGGGCGGGCCTATATGACGAGTCTTCGCCGATGTTCTGATCAGTGCAAGGGAGGCCAGCCAGGCCTATTCCCCCACGATTTCCCTCCTCTGATGCTGTGTAGGCATCACCAAGATTCATTTTTGCTGGACACAGCCGAGGATCGTGAACTGGTCAGCTTGGCAGTGCCAAGATTGGTGCCGGCCTGTTTAAGGGAGTTAATGCTAGGGGTACTGAAAATAAGTGGGCCTACAACCTTTGCCCCATCCCCCATTGCATACCGTACCACCCTGAAACCAGCTTTATTTTTCTTGGGCTGGGTGATGGGGAAAAGCAGGGTCTGAGAAAGGGGCGGGGGTCTTTAGACAGAAAACAAAGAACATTAGTTTAGTGCAAAGCATAGTAGTGCAGTAGCACTGACTATAAATTGGTTACATGCATTCTTTTTACGAACCTGATAGGATTTGGTATGCGGAAGCCCACATCCTTTTAACAACCTATATGGTTGGAAGGAGCACTGCGAACATTTGCACTTTCACCCAGAAAATGTTTAAGTATGTCTTCATGGCAACAGATTAGATGGTACTTTCAAGGTGTCTATAAGGGCAGTAGGCCACATCTGATGTTCAAGATTGCTCCGAACTGCTGTGAGCTGATCATTCAGAAAATCCTGAACTTTTGAACATGTCAGATCCCACTGCAATGCCTTTTTAGACTTGCTGATACTTAATACAATTTTTGTTAGAAGTTTTTGGGTTATTGCACTAAGGACGGAGATGATATGCAATTTGAAAACTGGATAAGGACAGCGTGAACTTAATGGTCCCTAATGTGGCATTAATTACAGTTTATTAGTGTTTCAACACGCTAACACAATTTTTCCTGTGAATAATTATACCACATTTGTTGGCTAAACACCTTTACAAAGGGCAGAGAGGCACTAATATTAATGGTATAAGTAGGGGTATATTGCAATATGATACAGGCTAAATCGGAGGCTACTGATTGGCTAAGATTTAGAAAAATATTACTTTTCCCCGCCCCATCCCAAGTTCATTAAGGAGGAGAGGCTGAGGGATATTAAAAGTTTCATCTTCAGGTAGTTTGGCTAGCTTCCGCAAGCTATTTTTTGAGATTTCGTAGTCTTAGTTCACTTAGCTGTCCAGCAATGAGGCAGCAAGGGAGGGGTTACTAGCACAATCACCTTGCTTGGTTGGAGGCTTTATTATGTCCTCAGGTGGAGAAGTTGTTTTCTTAGCAAGATCCAAAGGCTCAGTGGGTTTGTCAGTGGACAAAGGAGAGGTTACCAGCCCTTTACCTTGTCCTTCACTTTTGCCGTCCAGAAGTAGCAACAATGCCACAAGGAAAAATAGACCGATCAGTCGAAGAGCCATATTAATAAAAAACATGGGCGGGTACTTAATTCTCAGTCCTTCACAGTGGTGTTGATAATTAATAGGACTTGATAAGAGTTCCTTAGCATGGGGCCAGGGCAGTTTTATGCTGAAAGACCTCTATGTAGACCCAGTCTTCTGGTATCAGTGAGTGGCAGGGCTGCTGTATATAAAAACCTAACACATTTCATTCGTGCCTAGCAACAATTAAGCATTGTGTTATTTATTAAATAAATTTTCATTTGAGCCAGGGCCAACAGGGCACTGCTGGTAGTTACATTGGGCAATTTTGTTAGAAATTTATGAGAGCTGAGTTCAGTTTTTTTTTTATTTAGAGTGCTTTTTAAAAGGCATTTGGCCATATTGATAAAGATGCACACAACTTGTTACAGTTTGTTTAGGTATGCCAAATTGTGGCACAAAGTTCCTAAACCAAGCTCCACAACAGCTCCGGCAAACCAAGAAACACCTTTGCCCAAACTGTTGCAGCAACCCGTCCAAGAACCCTTACCATTTTCCTGGCTTTGGCTGCCCTGCTGCAGCCACAACTTTGGTTTATTTAAAACAATTTAAATTGTATAAAGCATTGTTACTTTAAGGATTAAATGCTAAATACCAAAATTAAACAACACTAGTTTACCTTGTTTGGCAAAAGTATTTTTTGTTTTTACCACAAAGCAACACAATTTATTTTAAACGTATAAAACAAAGATTGTATACACCAGGAGTGGGTTTTTTAGCAAATTTGATATGAGAAGAGGTTCGACTGCCAAAGGGAATTTGAAGAACAAGGGCTCTGAGTTAAAAGCAAGCAGCAAACTCTTTCAGTTTGTCTGAATCAGGAAACTGCAAGACTTCATGGATTTGCTCGTGGATTCGGATGCTCCTCAACCTAGCCACCTCCTCCTGTAGCTCTCCCACCTGCTGCCTGAGAAATTCCACCAGCAGGCACCTTTCACATTGGATGGTCCCCCCAGGCTGGATATCAGTAAGTGGAAATTGCAAGTTATAGTCTCTCCAAAACCACACCAGGATCTGGGTAGAAGCATCCATGCTCAGGCGCTCTGTCTGGCTACAGGCGCAGGTGGAGGAGACAGAATCAGTGCTGGCACAGGTGTTGCGGGTCTTCCTAACCATCGTAAGCCTCCCTCTGTCAAACTCCCTCTCAAACTCCCCTGTCTGCAGCAGAGGAAGAGGAAAGGGGCAAGGCATACCAGGGAGCAGGAGACCAGAATGATCATTTCCACCAGAAGAAATTATTAATTTCATTGGGGCAGCAGAAGCTTAGCTGGGGAACCATCCCCACTACTAAAGCAGTGGCTGAGAAACCAGTAACCCAGGCGGTAGATACCAGCTGAAGGCAGATCCTGAAACTCATCATAATCGTATAGCTGAGTGGGTTGCATGTGGCTAGGTAATGGTCATAAGCCATGACTGCAAGGAGGAAGCACTCTATGCAAGCCAAAGCATTTGTGGTGAGAGGAGGCCCTGAGATCTAAACTTTGGTATCTGAGACCTGGTATGAGGCCTGAGGCTTGAACTAAAGTAATATTCAAGACTTTGCTAACATAAAGCAAAGCAAGGCTGTGAGCCAGAGGCTCCTGCTCACAGAATTTGGCAAGGATAGGACTGACGCTGCATAAACATATACCTATAGTGTATTGGACACTAGAAATATAAACATGGTACCAGGACACTCTGATACTGGAACATTCCACACAGATAACAAGGAACAAGCTGACCCACCCTAAAGACAGGGTCAAAAGGCAGACAAAGTTGAAATGTGAAAGTGGATGGGGGAAAACCCCAAAACTGAAAACATTTTTTTTTCAACAAAAATAGAGAAACAAGAGGAAATATTCAGACAAAATCAGTTGTTTTCTTTCAACAATTTTTCACAGAAAAATCCCCCTCAACAGCTCTAACTGGGAGGAATCCAAATTGAATTATTGACTCTGGGAAGCAGGTTCTAGTTGGCCATTAACTGGAAAAATTTAGGGGATCATGAATATGTAACTCATTATACAGGAAGGACCCTTAAGAAACTGATGGGCAAGATCCCCTGGGAGGCTAATATGAGGGGGAAAGGAGTCCAGGAGAGCTGGCTGCATTTTAGAGAAGCCTTATTGAGGGCGCAGGAACAAATCATCCCAATGTGCAGAAAGAATAGCAAATATGGCAGGTGACCAGCTTGGCTTAACAGTGAAATCTTCGGCAAGTTTAAATACAAAAAGGAAGCTTACAAGAAACGGAAACTTGGCCAGATGACTAGGGAGGAGTATAAATATATCGCTCAAGCATGCAGGGCTGTAATCAGGAAGGCCAAAACACAACTGGAGTTTCAGCTAGCAAGGGATGGAAGGGTAACAAGGAGGGTTTCTACATGTATGTTAGCAACAAGAAGAAGGGCAGGGAAAGTGTGTGACCCTTAATAAATGTGGTAGGCAACCTAGTGACAGATGATGTGCAAAAAACTAAAGTACTCAATGCTTTTTTTCCCTTGGTCTTCACAGACAAGGTCAGCTCCCACACTGCTGTCCTGAGCAACACAGTATGGAGAGGAGTTGAGCAGCCCTCAATGGTGAAATAACAAGTTAAGGACTATTTAGAAAAGCTGGACATGCACAAGTCCACAGGACCAGATCTAATGCATCTGAGGGTGCTGAGGGAGTTGGCTGATGTGATTGCAGAGCCTTTGGCCATTATATTTGAAAACTTGTGGTGATCGGAGGAGGTCCTGGATGATTGGAAAAAGGCAAATATAGTGCCCATCTTTAAAAAAGGGAAGAACGAGAACCAGGGGAACTACAGACCAGTCAGCCTCACCTCAATCCCTGGAAAAATCACGGAGCAGGTCCTCAAGTAAACCATTTTGAAGCACTTGGAGGAGAGAAAGGTGATCAGGAATAGTCAACATGGATTCACCAATGGCAAGTCAATCCTGACCAAGCTGATTGCCTTCTGTGATGAGATAACTGGCTCTGTGGATATGGGGAAAGCAGTGGACGTGATATATCTTGACTTTAGCAAAGCTTTTGATATGATCGCCGACAGTATTCTTTCCAGCAAGTTAAAAAAGTATGGATTGGATGAATGGGCTATAAATTGGATAGAAAACTGGCTAGATTGTCAGGCTCAACTGGTAGTGATCAATGGCTCAATATCTAGTTGGCAGCCAGTATCAAGCGGAGTGCCCCAGAGGCCGGTCCTAGGGCCGGTTTTGTTCAACATCTTTATTAATGATCTGGATGATGGGATGGATTGCATCCTCAGCAAGTTCGCAGATGACACTAAGATGGGTGGGGGAGGGGGAAGAGGTAGATATGCCAGAGGGTAGGGATAGGGTCCAGAGTGACCTAGACAAATTGGAGGATTGGGTCAAGAGAAATCCAATGAGGTTCAGCAAGGACAAGTGCAGAGTCCTCCACTTAAGATGGAAGAATCCCAAGCACTACTAAAGGCTGGAGACCGACTGGCTAAGCAGAAGCTCTGCAGAAAAAGACCAGGGAATTACAGTGGATGAAAAGTTGGACATGAGTCAGCAGTGTGTCCTTGTTCCCAAGAAGGCTAACGGGCATATTGGGCTTCATTATCAGGAGCATTGCCAGCAGATCGACATAAGTGATAATTCCCCTCTATTCGGCACTGGTGAGGTCACATCTGGAATATTAAGTCCAGTTTTCGGCCCCCACTACAGAAAGGATGTGGACAAATTGGAGAGAGTCCAGCAGAGGGCAACAAACATGATTAGGGGGTATTTGATAGCAGCCTTCAGCTACCTGAAGGGAGATTCCAAAGAGGATGTAGCTCAGCTGTTCTCAGGGTGGCAGATGACAGAACAAAGAGAAGTGGTCTCAAGTTGCAGTGGGGGAGGTCTAGGTTGGATATTAGGAAACGCTATTTCACTTGGATGGTGGTGAAGCACTGGGAAGGGTTACCCAGGGAGATGGTGGAATCTCCATTCTTAGAAGTTTTTAAGGCCCAGCTTGACAAAGCCCTGGCTGGGATGATTTAGTTGCTGTTGGTCCTGCCTTGAGCAGGGGGTTGGACTAGATGACCTCCTGAGGTCTCTTCCAACCCTAATCTTCTATGATTCTATGATTCTATTACCTGAATTCCCAGAGTCAAATGGTTAGAACAGAATCTTGGCTTTAATTTAAGAACATATTTGTAGCTTTTTTAGTTACAATGAAAAGCTTGAGGATGACTCCCAGTCCCAAGTGTAACTTAGACAGTGATATCTGCCAGAGCGTTCAGAGATCCTAAGACAATAGCTCTCTTTGGGGAGAATTGCACGATTTATTTCAGTGGCATGTTGGACCCACTGGCCTTGGGAGTGGGGGTGAGGCTGGGCGCACTGTGATCTTCACCTCCTTCTGCACTCACAGTGTCCTGTGATAAGATATGGTTGGTGGGGTCCTCCCAAGGCTCTCTGCACACTCAGGCAGACATCACTGTCTCAGTTACACTTGGGAGCCATTTTCAAGCTTTTTCATTCTAACAAAAAACCCCTAGAAACTTGATTTTAAATGGAAGCCAAGATTCTGATGAAGTCACATGAATCCACGAATTCAGGCCATTCACTGTGTGTGTCTTAATTCAAATTTAGGTTAATTTTCCAGCAAAGCAGTAGCTTTCAGTGTGCAGCCTGAGGAAAGGATGCATGAGCACTTCCCCTGCCTTACAAAGAGTCAAGGGAGATGGTGGTGGATATGTTACATCTAGGGACTATTTTTTTTATTTTGCCCAATTATTAATTTTGATGAAAAAAATGGACTTTTTTCCTGAAAATAAAAATGTCATGGAAATTTTCTGTTCACTCTGATGATGGGACAAAAATGTTTAGCCAGATCCCAGACCGATCCTTTTCCTTAATTGGACAACACAGACTTGAGCATCGGTTGGATTCTCTATTTTGTCTTTAGAGGCATAAGATATCATTTGAAGCAACCAACCTGATGATAACATCATTCCTTATGTTTTATTTGTATTACATTTTCCGGCATTGGTTACAAGCTTTTCTTATGGAATAGAGAGAAAAAATATCCTGGGAACAACATGGCTACAACAACACTGCAAACAATAGAGTAACATTGTACAGCTGGGGTTACAGCCAGGGATTTGCTTAGCTATTTAGTGGTTTGTGTAACTTACATTCCTTGTCAGCTCTGTGCATTCTCAGATGCTACATACCCTCCTCACCCAGCGTGAATGTTAAGCCACCCCAAAAAGAAAAGACACCACCATCCTGTATGTGTCAGTGCTGGACACGAGAGGCTGACAGAGCTGTCCACAACCTCACTTTCTTGTGCCCTCTATTAAATGGAGACAGGGAGGGACCATAAAAAACTCTGCTTCAGTAACTCCATGTAGATAATCTGCTTTATTTTTTAACATGAATGCTGAGATTTTCAATGGGAATTTTCAAATTAATTTCAATAGAGGCTTTTTGCCCAGATCACCCAGGGAGCTTTGAGAACCTCTGGCTAAGGGCCAGATTATTAAAGGTAACTTAGGTGCCTAGTGGGAGTTTCAAAAGAATCTTAGTGCATAACACATTGACTTCAAAATCCCACTTGGTGTCTAAACACCTTAAAAACCAGGACCTTAGTTATTATCTAGCATTCTCTAAATTCGTTGTGAAAGCCACATATTTACTGGCGACTTTGCTCAAGGCTTCCAAGGCTTCCTTGAAATATCTGTTTTCAGGCTGTAGATGAAGGGGTTTACCAGGGGAGTCAGGACCGTGTAGCAAAGCAAGAACACTTTCTTTAGCACTCTCGGTGTATCTAAATACTGATCACAAGACATCGCTGCTAGCAGATAGTATTCCATACCTACCAGAGCACCAAAGAAGTACAATTGTGTAATGGACTGAAATGGTCCTGTCCCCAGTCAGGGCTTGCCAGCATCCTGGGGAGATCAGTGGATATGTAGCAGGTCTCCAAGCAGGACAAGTTCCCCAGGAAGACGTACATGGGGGTGTGAAGGTGTTGATCAGTCACAACTAGAGCAACAATGAGGACTTTGCCAGCCATGGTTGCGATGTAGATCACTAGGAAGAGCAGGAAGAGAAGGAGCTGCAGCTCAGGGAGATCCCCGAATCCCAGGAAGATGAATTCTGTGATGGCCATTTGATTTCTCCATTCAGTGTCGGCCATGGGATGACATTAGGAACAAAAAAACAAACTTTGCCATCGAATCAAAAGAACACAGATTTAGCAGTTCATCAAGTGTCATCAGTTAAATCCATAAAGGTGCAAAATCTCCTTTCCCTCTCCTGGTGACCAGCTTTTACATTATTGTCTAAATTTAGACATTGGGCCATGTGTCTCAGGCCTAAAACTGCACACTGTGAGAGGAGCACTGAAAAATGACTTCTGTCTCTCTGTGGTGAAGAGGTTCTCAGGAAAGTGGTGATACAAACAACGGATGTCACAAGAGTTACAAAGGGATCTGGCTGGGCAACAAAATGGTAGATAAAATTCAATGTTGATAAATGCAAAGTAATGCACATTGGAAAAATATAATTCCAAATATACACATAAAATGAGCTGTTATCACTCAAGAAAGATCGTGGAATCATTGTGGATAGTTCTCTGAAACATCCGCTCAATCTGCAGCAGCAGTCAAAAAAGCTAACAAAATGTTAGGAACCATCAGGAAAGGGATAGATAATAAAACAGAATATATTATAATGATATTATATCAATCCATGGTATACCCACACCTTGAATACTGAGTGCAGTTCTGGTCACCCCATCTCAAAAAAAGATATATTAGAATTAGTAGAGGTGCAGAGAAGGACAATGAAAATGATTAGGGGTATTAACAAGACTGTCATATGTAAGACACGAGAGGTAATTATCCCTCTCTACGTGGTGAAGCTGAGGACTTAGCTGGAGTACGGGGTACAATTCTGAGCACCACACATTAGGAAAGATGTGGAGAACCATGAGAAGAGTCCAAAGGTGAGCAACAAAAATGTTAAAGAGTTTAGGAAACTTCACCTATGAAAAAAGGTGACAAAAATGGGCTCTGTTTAATCTTGAGAACAGAAGATTGAGGCGGGACATGATAACAGTCTTTAAATACGTTAAGGTTGTTAGAAAGAAGATGGGGATAAATTGTTCTCCATGTCCACTGAAGGTAGGCCAAGAAGTAATGGACTTTGTCTGCACCAAGTGATATTTAGGTCGGATGTTAGGAAAATCTTTCTATCGCTAAGGGTTCTTAAGCTGTGGACTAGGCTTCCAAGGGCAGTTGTGAACTCCCTATTACTGGAGGTTTTGAAGACCAGGTTGGCCAAACATCTGTCAGGGATGGGCTAGGTTTACTTGGTCCTGTCTAGGCGCAGGGAGCTCGATTAGATGACCTCTTGATGTCCCTTCCATCCAGACACTTCTATGATTCTATGAAACATTTCATTCTGCAAAATTGCCATTTTCTGATGCAACTGAGTTTTGGAAAATTTCCTACCAGCTTTAGTCCTTATCGTTATTCCCTGAGAGTTCAGTGGATCCACGAAGTCTTGCAGTTTCCTGATTCAGACAAACTGAAAGAGTTTGCTGCTTGCTTTTAACTCGGAGCACTTGTTCTTCAAATTCCCTCTGGCAGTCGAACCTCTTCTCATATCAGACCCTGCTGCTGCCTCCATTTCCCCCGTCCCTCCATCAAACAAATTTCCGCTGTTGGTGCCTTTGAATTACCCTCCCCTTCCAAGGTCTTCTCTATTGACCTGAAATAAGGGTTTCACTCAGAGCCAGAATATCCCAGTAAGCCTGTCCTTGTCCTCTCATTCCCTCTCGAGGGTTTGCTCCTACCCCTCACTGCTGCTAGGGAGAGTTTCTTTCCCACTCCACTCTGACTCTGCATCCCCTCTGTTATCCACTGCAGAAATCACCCTACAGCCCTCACCTTATTCCCTGGGTGTCAGGCCCAGCTTTCTGACAGGTCCCCACATCTCTTTGAGCAGGGGAGCTCAGCTGCCTCCCTCTTTTAGGAAGCCCCATTCCTGAGCTACCGTCTTGTCACCCAAACCTAAACTTATTGGCTGGGTTCAGAGGACAAGGCAGAGGTGGAGGCAGAGCCCAGCTCCTTCCAAGGGCCAAGCCACCCTTTCCCATCCTGCTAGTTTCCTCCTTACATTTTACATGTCATTGTTATGGTCCTTTCTATCTGCTTCACTTTGTTTGGATTCCCATTATGCTACCCCAGGCTTTGTCCTAGTCACACTGACCCAGAGCTCTGGCTGGTGTCAATGAACCATAATTCCATTGGACTCAATGGGCCAGATCTCTAGCTAAGGACCTTTCACAAGACATGTATCTCAATTTTCTCACTGTTAAATGGTGCTATGAACACTGACTTACTGCTGTGGGAAGGTGAGGCTAAGACTGTTCATATTCACAAAGCCCATTCATGCCCCTGTCTGGAAGGTGGGATAGAAATGCAGTCAGGAAGATGGTGCTCACCTGTAACCACAGAACAGCCAAAGCTTGAAGCAATGAGCTCTTGTTTCTCTGTGCTCAGCACCCAGGACACAGATTCATAAGCTAAAGTTCTTGTCTCTTCTCACTCTGAAAAATCTGGATCTTCTCAGCAAAGACACCTGCATCTACCTGAATGGACAAACAGCTGCTGTGATCTGTCCTAGAACATCCTCTTTCCCCTCTATTTACACAGTCCTTCTCTGTGGCAGGCTGTGTCTCCCCTGATTCCATCTCCAAAGGGGCTGAGCCTGGGGAGTTGGCACTGTGTTTTCTGTGCAGTCAATACAAACAACTGTCCTGATGGAACCAACCTCCCACAGCCAGAGGACTCCCCTTTCTGATCCCAGCCGTAGGAGATCATTGCTATGCACAGTTGAAATGTAACACATTGCTCATGGAGTGCATGGCCTTGCAGACACTGATGCTGCTGTATAATCTTTACGCATGTCAGTTGTCCCGTTGTCTTCAGTGGATCAACTCCATAAGTAAGAATGGGTCAGAAAATTGAGGCCTGTCAGATTGATTGTTTAGGTCATGCAGTTTAGCAAAAACAAAGAGTACAGAATGTAAATTCAATCCGTAGTTTGCAAGTGAAGGTTTTGTATGAAAGGAAATGAGCCAACCAAAAAAATAAAGAAAGTGGTAAGAAAATATGATGACACATACTGGAAGTTTGGATTCTCCTTTGCCAAATTGGATGAGTACCCATTGCCTCAGTGTTATAATATAACTGTTATTTTATATTTTTGTTTGCAGTATTTAATTCTTTTCTAATTAGTAGAGAGTAGGATTGGGTCTTTAAATACACTGCACAGAAATTCAGGTTTTACACTAAAGAAATTGAAAACACAACATAGTGTTCAAATTCGGACAACTATTTTGTTTCAAAAACAACAAATAATAACACAATGTTTGTTTTTTAACAATTTTGTTAACAGTGTTGTGATGATTATTGTTCAATTTTATACAAAATTGTGTTCTCCCAGTTTGACCAGTAAATTTTGCTCTCCACATTTTTTTAAAGTGTAGTTTTAGTAGAAGAGTTTGCACTGGAAACTGTTTTTTTTTTTTTTTAGTGCAAATTCCTAGGGAACAATCTAGAGGGAGATGGGAAAATGGCCCTGCAACACCTCCTACCTCCCCACAAATGTGTGTAGCTTGTACTGGTTTCATTGGGTCCTGATGGTTGCACTGGGAGAAGCTGGAGTTTCAGCTGCAGTCCCTGGGAGCACAAAACAGCCTCTCTCCAGCACTTGGCAAAATGCCTGCTGGGTTGATAGTGTCGGGGACATTTAACCCAGACAGCACCGTTTGTTGTCTGACCGCAGAGAGAGAGACAGGCAACACCAGCAAGGTCCAATACAAGCTCTTTATTGAAGAGCGCACACAACAATAGAGAGCGGCCCGTCTCCACTGAGAACCAGCCCTGATTACAATAACTAGTAAGGTTATATAGACAGTTCCGTCGCGTTATAGTTAAAACAACCCAGGCCCTCTTTATTAGTTAGAAAGCTTCTAATATTCATGCATATCTATCTTCTTTGACACTACAAACAATTCGTGATGCCTCAGCAACTTCTTATGAGCTTTGTTGTCATGCACCAGAAACTAGGAGAAAGGAGGGAGTTAAGAACAGATGAAGAACAGAAACAGGGAGTGGAGACTGCAAGTTTCCATATGTCCAAACAAATTGTTCCTAGCACTTCTGGTACAAGAATGCGGCCCCCACCTCTTATCTCATTCTCTGCAGCTCAAGCAAGCATGCCCTCAGGTTTCACAGAGAGACAGGAATGGCCCAGCAACTACTGTTAGCCTAACTTTGGCTAAGCTGGCCAAACAATGTTCTATACTCCATATTTTTGGGCCTAACAATAGTAACCTGAGCAGAGCATGTCAGGCTGCCCAACCAGCTCCCTACACATAGGCAGCGGCTGGGGGCATTTCCCCATCACTGCTCTCCCTCTTTGTGCTCCTTCCCAGGGCTAGTAAAAGAGGCAGCAGGGAACCAATTGAACTTATCAGAAACGGGGGCTGGGTCAAGCAGCAGTTGGGGGTTAGGGCAGTTGCTCCCGGGGTGCCATAGGGTGTCAGATGTGAGGGGAGCTGGTCAGTACCATTGGGGAGAGGGCAATAGACGTTCTCTCTCTTTAGCTGTGGAAAGATTATAATTGTTTATATTAAAATGCAGAGGAAAGATGTACATTGGTTACTTACAGTGTTATAGTTATATGTATGTAATAATTAAAATCAATAATTTTCCTCAAAAAGTGTTAACAGTTGGCCGCAATGCCTATTGCAGCTGCACCATTGTGCCTCAGGGAAAAGAAGTGGGGGAACCGCTGCTCTAGACTGTAAATGTTACGTTTCAGGCATAACACCATAGCGTCAATGGCTGGACATCCAAGGATTAGGATTCATAGGATCAAGAGGTTGATAGTCTATTGCCTTGCACCTTATGCAGTATTCTATTCTATTCTACTAACCGGTACAGATGGGTCTGTTCTATTCTATTTATTCTATTCTAATTAGAATAGGTGGGTACATTCTATTCTATTAACTAGAACAGAAGAGTCTATTGTATTCTAGAACACATGGATTCAATTCTATTCTATTCTGTTCTAAAATAGGTTCTATTTTTTCTAAACTAGAATCCATGGGTCTCTTCTCTTCTCTTCTCTTCTCTTCTCTTCTCTTCTCTTCTCTTCTCTTCTCTTCTCTTCTCTTCTCTTCTCTTCTAAAACAGGTTCTATTCTAGTCTAAATGAGAACACATGGGTCTATTCTATTTTATTCATTTTGATTCTAGTCAAGTCTAGTCCAAACAAGAACACATGGGTCTAGTCTCATATAGACTAGGCTAGTCTATTTCTTCCTTCACATTGGTAACTTGGCACCTGTGCAAGGAGAGTGTAAATAGTACATGGCCATTCAAGCTATCTTGAGCTTATTTTGCACTTGGAAAGGACTCCACGGGTGCTTGGTGATGCCAAATCAGGTCCACATATCTCTACTGATCCATCTTATTCTCTTGACCTTCCTGTCTCCTTCTCTTTTTTCTTGTCCTCTCCTTCAGCTCTTATATGGCTGTAGGACCCATTCCTGACCTGTTAACCGCAAAGGTTATTTTCCACTGAGTTCAAAGGGAGCAAGAAAGGGACCTAGAACATGACCCAGCAAAAAGGAACACAGGGGATAGGATTTTAACCTGGTTCAGTTTGGGCATGGACCCACTAGCATCAATGGATAAACTGCCAATCAGTGGGAGCAGAATTAGACCAGCATAGGCTGCTGTTGACAATCCCACCAGGCTCAAGAGGAGCCAGACAACTCCAGTGGGGCAGATGGGGAACAAGGCAGCTCTGTCCTGAGAGCTTGTGACCAAAGCTGCCACAGAAGTCTCCTCTGGGGAGGAAGGGACTATGAGCTGAGCCCAGCTGAGCTGAAGGTTCAGTTGCTCCCTATTTTTTCCCCTTTGCTATCTCAAGTTGGACTCTGAGACTGTGGAGGGGAACAGATGGTAGGAAATGGCAGAGGGAAGCTGTCTTGAGACACTTGCTAGTGCCTGACACAGTGCCATGGTCAGATCCCGGTGGAGTGTAAGAGCCCAAGATCCCCTACCAAACGCCCTTGGCTTATAGAGACATAAACCTCACACCGCCCCTCACTGGAGTAGAAAAGACAGAGATGCTGAAAGTTTAGTGGCCATGACGAGCCACCTATAGGAGCGGGAGATCGACTGAGCCTCCTTCCTTGTTGTAAGGACACAGGGCCCCCTGTGACGTTATTGACATGAACTGGGACCGTATAGATCATTGTTGCAGCCAAAGTCCTGTAGTGACACCAAATCTTGTATAAAGTGGGTCAAATGAGGTGTCTAAGACAAGGTTATGGTTTGCTGGTTATGATTATGCTGTCTAAATGTGTGTATCATTTTTGTAGTTGAAGTTATGAATATTGGCTCTAAACTGTCTGTATTTCAAACTTATGTTATGCTTCTGGGTGACATTCCAGACAAGTTGGTGTCAGCTCTGGCTAGCCTACTCAATGGCCCATTAAGGACCATCAACTATACAACTGACCCATTGAGAGAAGGCAAACACGCCTTGTGACGCAGCAAGGTATGCAGGGACTTGCCCATGTGACTCCAAACTCCATTTTGCTGTTATTTTCCACAGTAAGAACAAAGAGGTGTTCGTACACCTGGAAAAGACTATAAAAGGCTGATGACTCATCTCCATCTAGTCTTCAATCCTGCATCTCCATCTAGTCCTCAATACCTCTGGAGGGACTTTGCTACAAACAGAAGCTCCACACAAAGGACTGATGACCCATCCCAGCTGTGGATGTACTCCAGAGACTTGATTTGAACCTTCAGTTTATTCTATCACTGCTACAAGGCTGAACCAAGAACTTTGTCATAACTGTATTTAATTGATTCCATTTAACCAATTCTAGCTCTCATCTATATATTTTTCCTTTTATGTATAAACTTTTAGATTTTAGAGTCTAAAGGATTGGCAATGGCGTGATTTGTGGGTAAGATCTGATTTGTATATTGACCTGGGTCTGGGGCTTGGTCCTTTGGGATTGAGAGAACCTTTTTTTCATTTACTGAGGCATTGCTTGTCATAACCATTCATCCCCATAACGAGTGGCACTGGTGGTGATACTGGGAAACTGGAATATCTAAGGGAATTGCTTGTGTGACTTATGGATAGCCAGTGGGGTAAAACCAAAGTCTTCTCTGTTTGGCTGGTTTGGTTTCCCTTGGTGTGCATAGAAACCCCAGCCTTGGGCTGCAACTGCCCTGCTTTAAACAATTTGTCCTGAATTGACGCTCTCAGTTGGGTCTCACCAGAACCAGCATCGTTACAGTGGCAGAGTCATGCTTGGATCCACAGAACCAGGTCAATTAAGCTTTGGATCACAACCCCACGCTATCCAAATTTGAATTTTAGAAGTGAGATTTTGGTTGGTTAAAGAGCAGTTGCAATGGGTGAGCAAAGAGCATACGAGGGCCTTGAGAAAAAAGCCCTAAAAGATTTGTGTTCAGAAAGGGGGATAAGCTTTAGAAAGAAAGCTACAAATCAAAAACAGAGAGATCTGTTAATGGCCAGAGATCAGGAGGCAGGAGCACAGCCCTTACCTGATGCTACCGAAGCTGCAGAAGCAATTAGAATGCAAAAGGCAGCAAATAAACCGCAACATGAGCATAAACAGAAGCTAGCAGAAATTCGATGGCTGGAAAAGCAAAAGATAGCTGAGATAGAGAGAGAAGCTGATGAAAGGAAGAAGAAAGCTCACCAGGTGCAACAGGAGACAGACAGATTTCAGCTCCAAGTCAAAAAAGCAATGGAAGAACAGCAGAAATTGTATCCTCTTGAAAGTCCATGTTGATATGTTGTATTACTCTGAGCAGTTTTCTGTGTTTAACCAGTTTTGCTATGGCCATGGAGAGGGGGATTCTAAGGCTAGGTCTATACTACCCGCCTGAATCGGCGGGTAGAAATCGACCTCTCGGGGATCGATTTATCGCGTCCCGTTGGGACGCGACAATCGATCCCCGAATCGGCGCTCTTACTCCACCAGCGGAGGTGGTAGTAAGCGCCGCCGACAGAAAGCCGCAGAAGTCGATTTTGCCACCGTCCTCACAACGGGGTAAGTCAGCTGCGATACGTCGAATTCAGCTACGCTATTCACGTAGCTGAATTTGCGTATCTTAAATCGACTCCCCCCTGTAGTGTAGATGTACCCTAACCTGGTGGGAAATAGCTGTCTGTGCAAGAATGGAGTTTCTGAATGTTTGTCTAATGTCTCAGAAGTGAATCTGGAATTAAATCAAGCACAGAAGTAACTCATTGGTCAGGAAAATGTTTCTCAGGAGCAGATTAAAGTGGATGGTCAGGTTGAAACCTTAACTGAGGAAGGAAAGTGTAGATTTTTGATGGGTGATGGATTATTGGCAAGTACAACTTGTAAAAGTGAACCTGAAAAGGGTAACTGTTATTTGCTGGAAGTGGCTCAGTGTAGTGAGAAGAGCAGCAGTTTATCTGTGGAGAGTGGCAATGTGCCTGGTAAGGAAAGTTTGGATGAGCCTAGGCAGCCTTGTGAGCTGATGGCTTTATCTAGTCAGCAGTTTGGGAAGGCAAGGATAGTGGAAGATGAGTGTCCCTATACCTTACCTGTTACCTGTGTGGAGAATGGTGACAGTGAAGGAAATGTGCCTGTGCCTGTCAGGGGTATTGGACTTGCCTATGGAGGGAGCTACCCCAGTTTCCAAGCAGTTGTCTGTGAATGTGTGCTGGGACAAGGGAAATGAGATCCCAAGTTGTGTATCTGGTAAAGGAGAATGTGTCTCCGGCTCTTCTTTGTCTGTGGAGCAGACAGAAGGTCCCTTTCAGCCTGTGATGGTTGAGAATAGTGCAGTTGTCCCAAAGTTGGTTCTGGATTCAACTAAAGCCCCGGAAGGGAATGGTCCTAACTTTGTGTCTGCTAGGGAGAATGGCATTGTAACTAGGTCACATCCAGTTAGTGTCTATGCAAAATCCCAGAGACCAGACAATTCTGGTGTTTGCATTTTGCCTGTTGCTAGTGTGTTGTTGGGAAAGGGTGTAGCAACTCTGTCTAATCAGGGTGATATCCTAACTAGCACACAAGGAGAGCATAAAGGTGATTTGATTGTGTTACCTACTGATGGTGTGGAAACTTGAAGGAAAAGATTCCTGAATTTGTGTGTGGCAAAGGGAAGAAGAATGCTTCTAACCTTTTATCTAGGAAGTCTATATGTTTGCCTGAAAGGGGAGGAATCTCCCTGTGTAGGAATCTGCCTGATGGGCCAGAGGTGATTCTGGATGTAAGTGAGACCCAGAAAGAGTCTGTTGTTGCTCAGGAAAGCGTTCCTTTAGAGCAAGCCCTAGGTGAAGAGGATAACGGCAGAATTTCTGTGAAGGGTGAATTGTTGCATAGAAAAGCCCCTAGGCCTAGGGAAAGGAGTCCTCATGGTAGTTTTTGCAAGCAGTTTACTGCAACTGAAGGGTGTGAACATGATTTAATCAAGAAAGTTTCAGTTCCTAACAGCCAGAAATTTTCTGTTGTGAATAGATCCACTGACTTTCCTTTTGAAAGATCCAGTGTGGATAGCTTTGAGGTTTCAGATGGAGTGAAAGCTGTTAAGAAAGTTGAACAGTCCTATAACCAAGTGGCTGTGTTTGGCCAGCTTGTTGGAGAGACAAGGAGTACTACAAGGAGACACACAGCATCAGGTATGGAAATTAAACCATTGCTTATTTACCGAGAGAAATTCCAGCAGAGGTACTAAATCATTAGCCTACAGAATATTTAAAGAGAGAGTGTATTTGTCTGATGGATCCCAATGACTCTGAAAGCAGTATTACTGTTTAGTTCTTTTCATCCATTAATTAACTGAGTTACACCTCTGGGGAGGCCATCCCACAAGGAGGAAAAGATGCCTTAAAAAAAGAAGCATTTAAAGACATACATATTCATTGATTAGTACTACCATATTGATGAGCACTGTCTACAAAACTATATAGAATAGATCCCTGGAATATGATAAGAGGAGAGCTCTTGATTTGGAAGGTACATTAGATACTCTTGCCTGATGTTTCTCAATTATCTTTAAAATACCTGCAGTATCCTTATTAAATTTTCAACAGATCATCATTCTTGGCTTGCCTGATTCTTTATTTCCTAGTTTTACCTCAACCTCGGAGGAAATTACAAACTTCATTTAATAGCATTAGCTTTCCCACAGCAATTACATTTGTTAAAGAAAGAAAGAAAGAAAGAAAGAAAGAAAGAAAGAAAGAAAGAAAGAAAGAAAGAAAGAAAGAAAGAAAGAAAGAAGTCAGTGAATTGGAAAGGAAGAGAGAAAAATTTACTTACATAAACATATGCTCTATCTATCTACGTTTAGATCTTACTGTGCAAGCTATCTATCGATCTTAACCTTTGTTTTTCTTTCTGTTTCCATACACACCCATCTTTTTATCTCTCTAGATCTTAGTATGTTGATTTAACCATTTCTAATCCCTGATTCCAACATTATCTAATCTAATCTATTTATCTAGCCCCATACACCCCCATCTCTCTCTCTCTCTCTCTCTCTCTCTGCTATTCTGTGCTATTTCTAAGTCACTTATCCAATCCTGTGTTTGTTAATTTACAGATGAACTCTACCACAAGTTGTGAGGAGCTGGCACAGGGAAACAGCACTGTCGTGAGTGCATTAATTATCTTGGGATTTTTGAGTAGCCAGTTAGGGCAGGTGCTGCTTTCCTCGTGTGTTTTGCTATTTACACTCTCACCCTGCTGGGAAACAGCCTCATTGTTCTCATCACACTGGCTGATCCTGCCCTCCATATCTCCATGCATTTCTTCATGGGGAACTTGTCCTTCCTGGAGATCTGCTACAGCTCAGTCACCCTGCCCAAGATGATGACCATCTCCCTCACTGGGGATAAAACCATCTCCTTCATTGGTTGTGCAGCACAGATGTATTTTTTTCCCTTCTCCTGGGCTCTGCTGAGTGCCATCTCCTGGCTGCCATGGCCTATGACCGCTATGTGGCCATATGCCACCCTCTGCACTATGTGGCCATCACGGAGAGGAGGTCTTGCACCTGGCTCGTGGCCAGCTCCTGGCTGAGTGGGATTCCCATCTCCTTCATCCAAACCACCTTGGTCTTCACCTCACCATTTTGTGGCCCCAACAAAATCAACCATTTCATCTGCACTGTGGTGCCAGTGCTGCGGCTGGTCTGCACCATCACATCCCGCAACAAGATGTCCAACATCACGGTCACCGTGGTCTTCATCGCCACCCCCTTCACCCTCATCCTCACCTCCTATGCCCGCATCATCACCACTGTCAGAGAATAACAGAGTTCTCACTTTTGTTTGGGTTCAGCAAATCAGATACTTTATTTTCTTTCTCTCTATCAATTACATAGAGGGAGAGAGCTAAGCAGGTCTCTCAACAGGTAAACAATTACAGCAAGCATTTATACCTTTTGTTACAGACAATAATGAGCAACAGCTGCATTTTGTTTATACATAGGTCATTCTGATATCTTGTTTTGCTCACTAATGTAGACTCTTAGTCTACATTCCATATTATCTACACAAGGTTGCAACAACTTCTCACACAGTTCTTTCCCACTCGCCTCACACATTCCTCGCTTCTACAAATCTCGCATTATTAGGGTTACAGTTAGCCTGACTCTTGCTAACAAACTGTCATGCATTGCAATCCCCTTCCTGTCAGTTCTTTCTCTGCTTCCACACATGTCCTGAAAATGTTCTCCCTGGGGAGCAGGCACAGAGCCTTCTCCACCTGCTCCTTGCACCTGGTGATTGTGACGCTCTTTTACAGCTCCAGCATGATAATGTATCTGCGTCCCAGATCCAGCCACATGCCAGAGAATGACAAGCTGCTGTTCCTCTTCTATACCATGGTCACCCCCATGCTGAACCCCGTCATCTACAACCTGAGGAACGAGGAGGTGAAGGGGGCATTGTGAAGGTGGGTGGCTGGAAAGAGGTTGTCCCAATTACAATAAGGGTTTTGCCTCAGGTTGATTTAGGACCCAATCCTGAAGCCACTGAAGTCAATCGCAGTACTCCCCTTGACTGCAAGAGCAACTACATTTCACATGCCCAATCTAAGACAGAGAGGTAAGATAATCTAGTAGTTTGGAGGAACTATAATGCAATGGTTCTCAGCCAATCCTGAGATTTAAAAAAAAAAAAAAAAAGCAAGATTCAATTCCTTTCTCCAGTAAAAACTTCCCGGGTGAGTCACTTATGGGAAGAATTTCAAATGCATCCAATTAATTTAGGAGTATAAATCCTTTTTAATAAAGTCCTGTAGGTCCAGATTGTCAAAGGCATTTAGGTATCTAAAGATGCATACGGCTTCCTAGTCAGATTTTCACAAGTGCCTAAGCAAGTTAAGCAACCACGGCCAGATTTTTAACGATGATTAGGCACCTAGTGGGATTTTCAAAAGCACCAGGGAACCTAACATCCTTTGAAATCAATGGGATTTAGGCACCAATCTACATCTTTAGGCACACGAATGCCCTTTAAAACCTGACCCCTAACTCTCTTTGATTTCTGTTGGAGACAGGCACTTTAGAAAATCTTACTAGGTGTCGATCTGGATTATTAGGAGCCTAAATTCCTACAAAAATCTGGACATGTTTGCGTCAGTCCCCTTTAGTGCAATGGGGATGACCCAGAGAGAATGGGGATAAAAAATGCTTCCTAACCCCACAGGGCCTTTTAATAATAATAATTAATATACTCTGTCGGTGTGAATGAGCAGCTCAGGAACACATTAGGAGTATAAGACCTCATGATCCACGACCTTTGGCAGAAAGCGCTTTTAGGCACTGTGGGAATTGTAAGGAAAGTCAATGGAGAATGAGTGCATTTGAGCATCTAAAATGCAACAACTGCTGACTATCCAAACCTATGGTCCGGATTTATTGGTGATTTATGGGAATACATTGCAGACAGTAGCTTTCCCTTATTTATTCTTAAAGATCTTTTATGTTATGAAGACTATTTTTAAACAAACAAACATCCTGAGGATATAACATTGAGGGGAAATAATCAGAATAATAATTGGAGCACTCATGAAGTATGCATGTGTTTAAATTTAGTAATGAGAAGTCAATGGGTAAGTCTTTCCTGAATCCTACACATAGATAGATAGATAGATAGATAGATAGATAGATAGATGGGTATCTGTGGGGAGAGAGAGAGAGAGAGAGAGAGAGGAGAGAGAGAGAGCTGTCAAAAGTGCCCACATGATTTGGAAGCTTAACTCACATTGATTGTCTATGTGGCCTAGATGCACAGATTTTTAAGCCCAGAAGCGATCACTAGATCATCTATTCTGACCTCCTGTATAACAGGGACCATTAAATTTCACCTAGTTGCCCTGTCTTGAATCTAATAACTTACATTGGACTACATCGTATCCTCCAGGAAGGCATCCAATCTGAATTTGAAGACATCAAGAGAAAGTGAATCCACCATTTCCCTTGGTAGTTTGTTCTGATAGTTAATCACCATTGCTGTTAACAAATGTGGCTAATTTTTCATTTGAATTTGTGGTGTTTGAGTTTTTTGCCCTTGGATCTTGTTTCCCAAACTTCCTGTCACATAGATCCTCTCTGCAGCATGCCCTAAGGGTCTACAGGGCTGTTTTCAACATTTCTCTACTAAATAGATATTTCATGGATATTAAGACCAGAAGGAACCACTGTGACCACCCAGTCTGAAAACACAGACCAGAGAGCTGCATCCCCAATACAATGAGGCTGAGCTACTGTTATTTATCGTAGTGTGTAGGAGCCCTAGTCATGGAACCCAGGGTTGTGAGCACTGTCCCTTTCTACTCCTAGCTCTTCCCTTGTCCCGCTTATTTAGAAGCCAAGCCAGCTCAGATTCTGGCGCCTCACTCTGAGAAAGGCACCATTCTCCTGGCTGGCTAAGGACTTGTTTGTGGATAGAACTGGAGTATTTCAGCTCTCTTCCCCTGCCCAGGAGGACTCATCAGCCAAAGCTCACAGACACTTCCTCTGAAGAATAGGGTGATAGACCGGCATGTCTCTTTGGGTTGGCTCCTAAGGAGAGCAGGCTGCCTAACACCTACATTTCCAACTGCCCTTTGGAAATCCCAAGCCGAGGAACTTTTTTCTGTCTGAGGTACAGATCCTCGCTTTAATGGGAGTTCCATGCACAGAAAGCGACAGGGGTTCAAGAGTCAGCCTCACCAGGGTTAGGTTTGTTGTAGCTTTACCATAAGGCAATTTACCAGAAGGTTACCAAGGAGGTTGTGAAATCCTGACTCATGGAGGATTTTTAAGAGCAGGTTAGACACACACTTGTCAGAGATGGTCTAGGAGTGCTTGGTTCAGGGGGGTGAATTCAATGGTGTCCTGAGGTCCCTTCTAGCCTGACATTTCTATGGGTTTTTGTTGTTGTTTTCATGGATTGCATTGAGAGCACAAGGCAACACAAAGGTAGCAATAGAAGCAAGTGTTCTGCCCTACACTGAGCTCAGGGAATAGTCTATGTGGTAGGACAGTTCAGTGGTTGAGACTTAAGACAGCCTGGTTCAATTCCTGGTTCTGCGAGAGATTTCCTGTGGGACCTGGGAAAAGACATTTAGGGCCCAATGTTTATATATTATATTATATCACAGCCAAAACATTTTATAATAAATATAATATTATATAATCAGAACAATAGTCAAAATGAGACATGAGTAGCCAATAAAACTATTCCTAGGTCAGATTTTGCCCCTTACCTGCTGTGTACTTGAGGGTAAATGTGGGTAAATGGAATGTATCCTGGGTTATTCACCTGCTATGCTGGGTTTAACCCCGCCACAAAGACTTTGGTTTTTGTGGGCTGCAGTGATCATCACACAGAGGATTTTGCAAAAATGAAAGAGTAGACCAGTGATATTCACACCTATCTGAGTTAACAGTCAGAGAAAGAATAACCTATTGCCATAGAGAGCAATTAAATGCATTTGAATATATATTTGGTTAAAAATGTTGAGATGGCTCACGTCTCATGTACTTTTTTATTTTTGGTATTTCTTTTTATGTCTTTGGCTAGCTGTTCTTCAAATTCTTTTTTGTCTTCCTAATTATAGTGTTACACTTCATTTGCCAGAGTTTATGCTCCTTTCTATTTCCCTCACTAGGATATAACTTTCACTTTTTAAAGGATTCCTTTTTGCCTCTCACTGTTTCTTTTACTTTGTTGTTTACCCACAGTCAGCGGTGTATTATCACCTAGGCCAACAAGGCCTAGGCCTAGGGCGTCAAATTTGCTCTTGCCCCCTCCCCAACTCTGCCCCTTCCCCATATCCCCGGCCCGCCTCCTCCCCCAGGCGTGCCGCGCTTCCCTCCTTCCACCTCCCTCCCAGGCTTGCCGCGCTGGGAGGGAGGGAGAAGCGAGTTGCAGCGCGCTCGGAGGAGGCGGAGCAGAGGTGAGCTAGGGCCCGCGGGCGAGGGGAGTAATGGGGGGCTGGTAACCGCTCCCTGGCCCGCCCCAGCTCACCTCTGCTCCACCGCTGCCGCCATCCCCCGAGCGTGTTGCAACTCCTCTTCTCCCCCCTCCCTCCCAGGCTTGCTGCGCGAAAGCACTGGGAGGGAGGGAGGAGAAGCGAGTAGCGGCGCATTCAGGGGATAGCGGAGGTGAGCTGGGGCCGGTGGGCGCGGGGAGTAACTCTTGCGGGGTGGGGGGGCAGGGAACTACTCCCTGCCCCAGCTCACCCCTGCTCCACTGCCGCCATCCCCCGAGCATGCCACAACTCCTCTTCTCCCCCCTCCCTCCCTGGCTTGCCGCGGGGGAGCGGAGGTGAGCTGGCAGGGGGAGAGGCGGCAATTTTTTGACGGCCTAGGGGCGGCAAATTTGTTAATCCACCCCTGCACACAGTGGCACTTTTTTGGTTCTCTTACCATGTTTTTTAATTTGGGGTATACATTTAAGTTGAGACTCTATTATGGTGTCTTTAAAAAGTTTCCATGCACCTTGCAGGGATTTCACTTTTGGTGCTCTACCTTTTAATTTCTGTTTAACTAACTTACTCATTTTTGTGTAGTCCTCCTTTCTGAAATTAAATGCTACATTATTGGGCTGCTGTGGTGTTTTCCCCATCACAGGGATGTTAATTTTAATTATATTATGGTCACTGTTATCAAGTGGTCCAGCTATATTCACCTCTTGGACCAGATCCTGTGCTCCACTTAGGACTAAATCAAGAATTGCCTCTCCTCTTGTGGGTTCCAGGCCTAGCTGCTCCAAGAAGCAGTCATTTAAGGTGTCAAGACACTTTATTTCTGCATCCCGTCCTTAGATGACATGTACCCAGTCAATATGGGGATAGTTGGAATCCACCATTATTACTGAGGGTTTTATTTTTATGTGTATAGCCTCTCTAATCTCCCTGAGCATTTTGCAGTCACTGTCACCACCCTGGTCAGGTGGTCAGTAATATATCCCCACTGCTATATTCTTATTATTAGAACATGGAATTTCTATCCATAGAGATTTTATGGTACAGTTTGGTTCATTTAAGATTTTTATTTAATTTGTTTCTATGCTTTCTTTCACATATAGTGCCACTCCCCCACCAGCACGACCCGTTCTGTCCTTCCGATATATTTTGTACCCTGGTATTACTGTGTCCCATTTATTATCCTCATTCCACCAAGTTTCTGTGATGCCTATCATATCAATATCCTCATTTAATATGAGGCACTCTATTTCACCCATCTTATTATTTAGACTTCTAGCATTTGTATATAAGCACTTTAAGATTTTATCACTTTTTAGCTGTCTGCCATTACATGATGTAATTGAATGGGAGTCTTTTTCATTTGACTGTTTCTCATTAGATCCTACCTGTATTTTATCATCTTCCATCCTCTCCTCCTTACTAGGACATAGAGAATCTCTATTAATAGATCCTACCCTAAGGAATGTCTCTGTCCGAACCACTTGCTCCTCCACACCTGTTGGCTTTCCCCCATCCCTTAGTTTAAAAACTGCTTTATGACCTTTTTAATTTTAAGTTTCAGCAATCTGGTTCCATTTTGGTTTAGGTGGAGCCCATCCTTCCTGTATAGGCTCCCTCTTTCCCAAAAGTTTCCCCAGTTCCTAATAAATCTAAACCCCTCCTCCCTACACCATTGTCTCATCCACGCATTGAGACCCTGCAGTTCTGTCTATCTTACTGGCCCTGAACCTGGGACTGGAAGAATTTCAGAGAATGCTACTATGGAGGTCCTGGGCTTCAATCTCTTACCGAGCAGCTTAATTTGGCCTCCAGGATCTCTCCTATGTCATTGGTACCTACATGTATGATGACCACCAGCTCCTCCCCAGCACTACACATAAGTTCACGTGAGCTAGTCATGTTGTATCCCAGGGCTTCCTTCATTTGAGAAAAGAAGTCATGGTTTGACACAGTGGGATATAGGTAAAAACATGTCAACCATGACTTTTCCCCTTTCCATTAGGGTTAACCACAACCAGCACACATGTTAGAAGGTGTTCCTAACGTCCATGTTCAAACACTGTTATTGAATGACAAACCGATATCCCCCATCTAGCCAAACAGCTACACTGATCAGTGTCACACAAGCCCCTTTCATACCCCTTAGAGGTTCCTGCCTTATCAGCCAAGATATCCCTCATTCAGGTGGCTCATCGATATCTCATATCCAGCATCTGCTGGGTGAAATCATGGCCCCGTAGAAGAGAAGGGGAGTTTTTCCATTGACTTAGGAACATAGGACATAGGATTGGAAGGGCCCTACTGAGTCATGGAGTCCATTCCCCCTGCTGTCATTGGCAGCCCCTTCACATAATCCCATTCATAAATTGATCAAATCCCATTTCAAATCTACTTAAACTGTTACTTCTGTTGGAGGTTGTTCCAGAACCTCCCTCTTCTGATTGTTAGAAATCTTCATCTAAGGGCTTGTCTAGGTGAACAACTAGTTCACAGCAAACTGATGTGAATCTACTCCGCACTAGCCTGCTGTGGACTAGCTATCTGAGTGGACCCTGCTGACGGGCACTAACAGTGCATTACTGCACTTTGATCTAATCCCCTTTCAAAGAGGGCTAGATCAAAGCACATTAATGAACTGTTAGTGTGTGTCAGCAGGGTCCACAGAGACTGTTACTCCACAGCAGGGTAGCTTGGGATAATTCACACCCAGCTTGCCATGAACTCAATGTTCATATAGAAAATATAAATCATAAATCTAGACTACATTTATTCCTGACCAGTTTATCCCCATTTGTTACAGTGCCAACATCAATAGGTATACCCCATCTCGGGCATTTACCTCCCTGATGAATTTATAGAGAGCAATCTTAGCCTTTGTTTTGCTAGGCTTAACAAGCCAAGCTCTTTTAGTTTGTTGTTCAACAAGACTGTGATTTCACCCAGTAGTTTTAATGTTCTCATTTATTTCTTCACTCTAGGAAATAGGAATTATTGACATATAACAAAACATTTATTAAATATGGACGATGATGCTTACCTGAAATGCTGGAATATTTCAAACTGTGATTACGATTCCACTCTCTCTTTTCTCACACAATTAATTACTCACTAAAGAGAAATGCAGGTGCCAGAATCACCCAATCTGTCCTGCAACATGTGCTTTCCCTTCTATTTCTAAGATGCAGATGCCCCTTCATGCAGAAAGGAAATAAGGCATAAATTTATCATTGGAGCAATTTACCGAGGTTCGTGGTGGATACTCCATCATGGGCAACTTATAAATCAAAATAAAGTAAATAAACGGAATTGAAGGTTGGAATCTTCACAGGGGATTTAGACGACCAGTTCTCAATAATTTCGGTGGAAATTTGGCATCTGTATCACTTAGCCAGCTGTCAAATATCAGCTGTAGAGATCCTTTGCCTATGAATTCTTGTGTGACTTTGGTGATCAACTGGACCTGGTGGGTCTGTTCAGCTTAGAAAGACATGGCTAAGCGGGGATATGATAGAGGTCAATAAAATCATGAATGGGGTGCATGAAGTGAATAAAGAAGTATTATTTACCCTTTCCTGTAATACAAAAAACAGGGGTCACCCAATGACATTAATAGGCAGCAGGTTTAAAACAAAAAATAGGAAGTATTTTTCCCCACATAAAATACAATTAACCTGTGGAACTCATTGCCACAGGATGTTGTGATGGTCAAAAGTATAACTGGGTTAAAAATGAACTAGATACGGTTATGGATGACAGATCCATCATGGCTATCACTCAAGATTTTCAGGGATGCAACCCTATGCTCTGGGTGACCCTGAACCTCTGACTTCCAGAAGCCAGGAATGAAAGACAGGGGAGGATCACACCATAATTGTCCTGTTCTGTACCTGAAGCACCTGGCATTGGCCACTGTTGGAAGACAGAATACTGGGCTAGAGGGTTGAAGTTTCATTCACCATAAGACTGTTATAGAACAAGCCTGAATCTCTTAGGAGATAGTTTCCCATTTTATCACTAAAATAGTATGAACAATTTGCATGTATAGAGTCCTTTTCCTCTTCAAACTATTTTACAATATTAAGGCTCCAGTTCAGTTAGGCACCTTAGAACATGTTTAACTCCTTCCTTCTTCTGCACATCACTTTAGTGCTGTCTAAATTTATGCATGTGCCTAATTCCTATTGACTTCAGTAGGACCTAGGATCATGAGAGCTAAAACAGGACCAAACTAGTTCAGTCTTTACATAACCCTGTGACTTACGTAGAGCTCACGAGCAGAAAAATCCTACATCGTGCAGGCTTAGTGGAAAAGGTTTTCTTTACTGCGTAATTTTCTTGTAGGTTAAAAGCATGGGGGAAGTTTGTTTATCTTAACACAGGTGCATAAGAAGCCCAAATCTCTGTTGTGACTGCTTCATTCAGTGATCCATAGACAAATATTCAGATCCTGCAGTCTTCTATTCCCACCTACTTCATGGGCTACCATTCTCTCCATAACAAGACCTGCCTGCATCAGATGGGACACTCTGGTGCTGCTGACATCCTTGGTGCAAATTGCCTTGTATCTCTTAGCAAAGGGTGAATGTCTCTTCTTTTTCATCATTTATGCTACAAACAAGAAGTGAAATCTCCCTCGGCACCTCTGCTAATGAGCATCTTCAATTATCGAGAAGAGCGTGTGAATAAGGATTGACTTTATTTTTAGACAAATAAACATCAGCGGTAATAGAGTGAAACAACCTCGAGGGAAGGTCATGGGGAAAGAAGAACTTCTGACTCAAATAATTGTTTTCATCGCTCTTACGGGATGAATGCTGGGTTAGCAGTGAAGCAATATGCCACCATTGGAAGCCCTGCATACGTTGAAGTCATACAGTAGATTTTGAAAACTACAGAATTGTCACCTGGCTGGAAAATGTCATTATTTGGGATCACTGTGGGGAGAGGAATCTCAGCTTCTGCTATGAAAGCACTAGTACCTAGCTCGTGAGTTAATCCCATAACTTGATTGCTATTTAGTCCAGCAATTCTGATTCTGAGCATTAGTCAAAGAAAAGTTCTCTCTTGATATAAATCATTCTTTGCTAGCTGTTGTGAATTATTGTTCAATCAGTCTCTGCTCTATGTGATGCCAGATGCCTTTGTCTCCTGCCACACAATTAATGTTCAATCAATAAAGCCTATAACATCACAGCATTTGCATACAGTGCCTCCGTCCTAGAAATAGCCGGCAAAGGCACAAGCACCTAACACCTGTGGTAAAAGCCATCTCCCCTAGCTCTTATCACGCTATAAGACCTTTGATACATAGAGGAGTTAGAAAAATGAGAACCAAGTTTGGGGGAGAAGAATCATTTTCATTTCTAAGTTCTAGGTGTACGTTTTGTGAAAACGTAGTTGAAATAGTTAGCACCTTTTTTAACAGAAACCAATATTTTGGATAAATGGAACATTTTGATCATGATTTTTGCTGGTAAATTCTGATTTAAATAACATAGATAAAAATGAAAGAAAAGAAGAGGTGTAATGATGAGTTTTCTGTTCCAATCCATTCTAGCCACTGGAATCAGTCCAGTTTCATATAGATGTAATGGGAACAGAATCATGTCCACAATTTTTTTCCGTTTCCAATTTTTTTCCAAATTTTCCAATTTTCCCTGGCTGAAGGGTACCTATACGAGCATGCAGATTCAAATATTCATGATGTGAAGAGCCGCATGTTGCAAATTCTCAAGTCTGACCCTCTTCATCCATCTGGCTGAGAAGGAGCAAGCGGAATGACAAAGTGCTGGCCCCTATGGGGAATTGAACTGACATTGATCTCTGCGGCTTGGGACGAGCTCCTGCAGTCTGGGGCATTGCATAACCCATGGTAGCCCTGTCAGGCTGTTTGTCCCCCTCTAGTGACTAGATCACATATAAATGATGAGTCTTCTGCAGACTTTCAGCTGTGGGAGCTGGTTCTTCAGCACCGGCAGTATGGCATGTTCTCATAGATCTGAGGCTATGTCCTCACTACGGGGGGGGGGGTTGATTTAAGATGCGCAAATTCAACGTATCCGAGCCGACTTACCCCGCTGTGAGGACGGCGGCAAATCGACCTCCGCGGCTCCCCCGTTGACGGCGCTTACTCCTACCTGCCCTGGTGAAGTACAAGCATCGATTCGGGGATCGATTGTCGCGTCCCAATGAGACGCGATAATTTGATCCCCGAGAGATCGATTTCTACCCACCGATTCAGGCAGGTAGCCTCACACTTGTGGGCTCAATCCAACTGGAGGTGGGATTGCAAACACAGAGCTTTCAGCACCCTGTGAGCGGAATGATCTCCAGGGTGGCCCCAGATCCCTTCCCCTCTGGACGAGCCCTGCCTGCGTTCATTGAGGTAAAGCAGCAAGTGACTGTGAGTAGGAGAAAATATCAAACAGTAAAATGGAGCAGGTGTGAGACTCCTCACTGGGCATAAATAACTCAGGAGTTAACTCCACTGAAGCCAGAGGCCACAGCTCTCCTTTCACTTTGGCTGTGATCCAGCATTCAATGAATTCTCTCCTGTTGAAGCTATTCCACGGAGGATAAATAAATGAAGAGCCCGTGGGCCAGAGAGAGAGAAAGAGAGACAGAGACAGAGCAATCACAAAGAAAATGAGTCTGTCGCCTGGGGGTTAGAGGTGCTGGTGTGAATAAGGATGCTGGAGTGAGGCCAGCTAGCCTGCACTGGGACATAACAGGGCTCAGAGTTACATTTCAGCCATTGAGAGCAATCGGCTCATCCTGTCTTTAAACACACCTAGCGCAATGGGGTTCTGGGCCATGACAAGGGATATTCACTGATTGCACAATGCAAATAATACATCATAATTGTAATGTCAGCAAAAGGCAAACAACTTCAGCTGAATACTTACTTAACCCACTATCTATTGGTCCAAAAACTAATGTTGGGACTTTTTTTTAGGTTTTCCAGTAAAAAAATCAAAACCTTTTGAGGAAACCCAACAATTTGTGTGAAATTGTCCATTAGAATTTTCTTCAGAAAAAGATTTCACAAAAACTTTTTGACCATCGCCAGTGATGAGATGTCAGCAGGGAGATTAGAGAGTTGTCTGCATCAGAGCTGTTGTTTATGCCATCAACACACAAGACACAGAAATAACTCCCCAGACTCAGTTATTTAAATCTATTTCACAAGCGCTGTGAGGGGAGACAGAGCCTTCTTCTGAAAAGGTACCAATATGAGCAAGCATCTCTACTTTATAAGCAACATGTTCTTCCACATGAGATTATGACTTATGCTCATCATAAGACCAGCCATATGGTGTAAGACCAATGGTCCATCTAGCCCATTATCCTGTCTTCTGCCAGTGGCCAATGCCAGGTGCCGCAGAGGGAATGCACAGAACAGGGCAATTATTGGGTGATCCATGCCAGTCAAGTTTTTTATAAATTCCTAGTAACGTAGATTCCCTCCTTTCTCTAAATAGGCAATTCCACAGACTAAAACATCCCAATGTTAGGAAAGTTCTTTTTCTTCTTTGTTTCATTGTTTTTCTCACCTTTTATTAAAGATGCAGAAAGAAGGAAGAACAGTTAAAGCATTTGAGATGTAAAGTGTTAAATCAGGCTTTCATTTTAACAACGTCCTTTGTCCCCTTTCCCTTTAGTTACAGGGAGTTTTTTGAGATGGAACCCCACCACTACTACTTGCTCTGACACTCTGTTGGATGGTATTAAAGACAGTAATGGCTGTCCTTTGTGGGGGAAAAGGAAGAGGTTAGTTGAGATGGGCCAAATCCTGTGGTGATGTTCTTGTTATCTCATGGTGATGCCTTTCCAAGAAGGCAAAACAAAAGGGGAAAGAAGAGAACTGCAAAGATTAAAAATGCAGTTTCTGGTGTTGACTCTCACTTGTAGACTCGCTTCTGGTAAAACAGAGGTTCAGTGCATGCATTTATCAGCCACTCTGAGACCTGACAAACTTGTACCAGTTTAGGGAACTGCATTTAGCTGCCTCTTTGTGGTCACAGGTTCACAGGAGTTTTGCAAAATGTGCAGTCTTGGCTATGTAAATAAGACTCTTCTTAGAGAGAAGGCAATAGGATAGAAAGATATGAAAGAAGAAAAAACAAGTGGGGAAGGAAAAGGACACATGTATGGGTAGGATTATTTCCTGAGAACTTTCCTCACACCCTCCTCTACTTTCTTGTTTTTCAGGTTCTATATGGAGAAAGGGGGGCAGGGCTGCATAGGACCTCTTTCACCACCACTGCAGCCAGAGAAAATTTAACCAAATAGTTACAATTAGGGTGTGAAATTATTGGTCCTTATCCTGGAAGGACCTCAGCCTGCAATCTAATGGGCCCACCTTTGCTCACATCAGTCACAAGAGACATTCTGCTGAGCTCCCATGAGCACATCTAGAAGGACTGAGGCCCAGATTTGCATCCAATTCAAATTGGACTAAACAACAGTTATGCATGTGAACTAGAAACTGCCTTACACTTCGATCCAACCTGGAGAGGACTTGCTGATCAGAAATACTTTGCTGACCCTCAGTGGAGAGTTAGGGCTCAAGTGGCTGCAGTTTGCAGAGTCCAGTCGCACAGCAGACCAGCAGGGGAATGTGGCAAGGGGTCAAGTCCAGGAAAATAGCAAACTAGATGTAGGGTCAAGCAGAAGAGAAGCAATATACAGACTAGCAAACATAACTGCAAATAGAGATAGAGCATCCAGGTAAATGAGCCAGGTGAAGAAAGGTCCATTCCACCACCAGTGATAGTGCTGTGACTTCACTGCACCTGGTGGCAGAATCCACCACACGTATGTACTTCTTGCCAGTTCTAGGTGGTTTAGTGAGGGGGCCCCACAATAGCTACAGATGCTCTGGCAAACACCTCTTTAATGATGGGCAGATGTTGCAGCCATGCTTTGCAGGGTCCCAATAATCTCTTACACTTCCGATATAAGTCACAACTCTTACAATACTTGCTCCCTGTCTGAAGCAGCTTGGAACAGAGACAAATAAGAAGAGATATGATATATGTCTATAAAAGAGTGATGGGTGTGGAGAACATGAATAAGGAAGTGATATTTACTCCATCACCTAATATAAGAACCAAAGGTCACCCTATGAAATTAATAGGCAGCAGGTTCACAACAAAAAAATGGAATACTTCGTCACACAACGCACAGTCAACCTGTGGAACTCATTGCCAGGGATGTTGTGAAGGCCAAAAATATAATGGAGTTCAAAAAAGAACTAGATAAGTTCATGTAAAACAGGTCAATCAATGGCTATTAGCCAAGATGGCCAGGGATGCAACCCCATGCTCTAAGTGTCCCTAGCATCTGATTACCAGAACCTGGAAGTGGATCATTCGATGATTGCCTGTTCTGTTCATTCCCTCAGAAGCACCTGGCATTGGCCACTGTCAGAAGACAGGATATTGGGATTGATGGACCATTGGTCTGACCCAATATGGCAGTTCGTATATTCTTATGCTCACACACTCTTGCAATAAGCCTATAACCTCTGGCTGAGTTACTAAGTTCTCAAATCTTGATTTAAAGATTTCATATTACAGAGAATCCATTTGCTTTAGTTCAAGTCAGCAAGTGACCTGTGCCCCATGCTGAAAAGGAAGGTGAAACCCCCAAAGATCTCTGCCAATTTCACCTGGGGGAAAATTCCTTCCCAACCTCGAATATGGTGATATATAAGACCCTGAGCACATCAGTGAAACCCACCCGTCAGATGCCTCAGAAATAATTCTCTGTAGTAACTCAGAGTTGTCCCCATCTAGTGTCCCATCTCCGGCCACCAGAGATATTTGCTAATAGCAGTTGTGAATGGGCCATATGCCATTGTAGACAATCTCATCATACCTTCACCTCCATAAATTTATCAAGCTCAATCTTAAAAGAAGTTAGGATTTTTCCCCCACTGCTCCCCTTGGGAGGCTTTTCCAGAACTTCAAACCTCTGATGGTTAGAAAACTTCATCTAATTTCAAACCTAAAATTATTACTAGTCAGTTTATATCAATTTGTTCTTGTGCTAACATTGGCCCTTAACTTAAATAACTCCTCTCCCTCCCTGGTGTTTGTTCCTCTGATGTATTTATAAAGAGAAGCCATATCTCCCCTCCTCCTCTGTTGTGTTATGAGTGGATTGACCAGAAAAGTCCAGGCTGTGTAGAAGACAGAGAACACTTTGTTAAAGGTTCTCAGTTGCTCGTGGATATACAAATAATAATAATAATAATAAAAAAATCCAAAACCAACAATCATGAGGGGGAAGTAGAGAATTGTAACCCCAATAAGGTGCAAGGAGCAGGTAACAAAGGCCTTTTGTCTCCCTGTGGTGGAAGGAATCCTCCAGATGATGGTGACGATTCAAACATAGGATGCCAGGGTCAGCAGAAACGGGGGCAAAGTTTCCATAGGCGATACCATAGATATTACAGTTTCTGTCAGGCATGTATAAAAGCAGGGCAGTATAATCAATGGAGTGAAATCATAGAAGAAATGGTTAATTTCATGGGGGGACACAAAAAATCAACTGTTACAGCAAAAGTACTACAGAGGTTCTCCCTAGAGGTCCACTTCTCCAAGCCCCAGCAGGCCTGAGCAGGTTGAAAAGGGCCAATTAACCTCATACACTGCACCTGGAGGAGAGCTGGAGCCTGATAAAGTGTAACTGAAGAAGAAGCGCAGCTGGGCAGGGCCAGGCTGGGTTTCTACCAAGCGAGGAAGTTGAGAGCAAGAGGGGTCTTTAGGAGGAGATCTGCAATCACTCCCTAGAGAGAAAGGGAGTTGTCTAAGGACAAAGAGGCGGTCTAAGGTCTGGTGAGAAAGAGATGGTTGAAATAGACATGGGGAGTAGAAGAAGCTCAGGCTGGTGAACTCAGAGGTGGGCCAGGAGATGGAAAGGCGAGGTAGGAAAGAGGCCAGGGTAACAGCAACAGGATCTGAGATTGAGCAGACCATGGTGAGTCCCGCTTTGTCACAGTATCATTCCATTCTATTTCCTGTAAATTTGGTGATATTAATCTAGAGTAAGTTATAAAGGTTATAGTCATCTTTGGGGTGCTATTGGTATTGTTTATATTGGAAATTAATTATTTTTCCATGTGTACACCACATTTCTTGGTTCATGAGCCAGGTTTGGTTGATTATTGTGACGTTATCCTTTTTTGCTGATGAGAACATATATTTTGACTTATTTTATGGAATTCCCATTAACCTTTTTTTTTTTACTGTAAATTCATAGCAATTTTCATTTGAAATTCCAATTTTCTTTTTAAATTAAGGTGCCCAAATCCAATTGGGCTTCTCTTATTTGTTTTCATCTTTTTCCGAGTATCAACCTCAACACATTTTCTTTTGGCACTATTTCATAATACCCTGTTTTATTTCCCAATATATTTGAATATATTACCTGATACACTTCTTGTAGTTCTCGGTTAGCTATACCGGAAAGGCCAAGGGTGCACTGGCGTATGGTATATGTATGCACTTGAACTTTTCCAGGTATCTTGGAATGATTGATTCATATAGGAATAATAACTTAATGCCCAGTTAAGTGTTTTTGGCCCACTATCTCTCCGATTTTGTTACAAAATATTTTCCCATGTTTTTCCAAGATTTCCTGGGCTTTTATATACACTTTCCCCCAGGAAAATTCCATTATTTTTTTTAAGTAAATCAGAAGCAAGAAGTCTGCTAAACAATCAGTGGGGCCACTTTAGCACCTTGGAACAGTAAAGAATGATTAGGCCATTGTGGAAAAAATAAATAATTTTTTTACATCCGTCTTTACAGCTGAGGATGTGAGGGAGATTTCCCAACCTGCTAACAAATCTTTTTCCAGGGGTCTGTACTGGGACCAGTACTATTAAACATATTTATGAATGATCTGGAAAGACGGGTAAGTAGTGAGGTGACAAAATTTGCACCTGATACAAAACAACTTAAGATAGTTAATTCCAAAGCAGACTGTGAAATATTTCAAAGGGATCTAACAAAACTGGGTGACTAGGCAAGAAAATGGAAGATGAAATGTAATCTTGATAAATGCAAAGTAACGCACATTGGAAATCATAATCCCAACTACACATATAAAAAGATGAGGTCTAAATTAGCTGATGCCTCTTAAGAAAGAAATCTTGGAATCACAGTGGATAGTTCTCTGAAAACATCCATTTAATGTGCAGCAGCTGTCAAAAAATACTAACAGAATGTTGGGAATTATTAGGAAAGGGATAGATAATCAGACAGAAAATATTATATTGCTTTTATATAAATCTTTGGTTCATCTACATCTTGAAAAAGATATATATTGGAATTGGAAAAGGCAGAGGAAAAAAAGGAATCAAGATGATTAGGGGTTTGGAACAACTTTATATGAGGAGAGATTAACAAGGCTGGGACTTTTCAGCTTGGAAAAGAGACGAAAAGAGGGAATACGATAGAGGACTATAAAATCATAACTGGTGTCGAGAAAGTAAAGGAAGTGTTATTTACTTCTTCTCATAACATAAGAACTACGGGTTACCAACCAAAATTAATAAGCAGCAGGTTTAAAATAAAAGGAAACATTTTTTTCACAGAGTCAACCTGTGGAACTTCTTGCCAAAGGTTGTTGTAAAGGCCAAGACTATAACTATTTTTTTTTAAAAGAACCAAATAAAGCCATGGAGGATAGGTCCATTAATGGCTATTAGCCAAGATGGGCAGAGATGCTGTCCCTAACCTCTCTTTGCCTGAAGCTGGGAATGGGCAACAAGAGCTGGATCACTTGATGAATGACTGTTCTGTCCATTTCCTTTGAAGCACCTGGCATTGACCACTGTTAGAAGACAGGGTACAGGGCTGGACAGACTTTTGGTTTGACCCGATATAGCCATTCTTATGTTATTATGTTTGTGCATTGTATAATGTAACAATTTTATGGCTTATTCTTCAGATAGGGTTCTATGACACAAACAGATCCAGTAGTCACATAGCAACTGAGCCCACAAGCAGCAAAACGAAGCAAACATTACTGTGTAATTCTTCCTTCCATAAATGCATAGATTAACCTGCAAAAATATAAGCAAACAAAAACAAAAATGCAATGCTTGTAACCTGGCCCTATATGTTAATACATACTGTGCATTTATTTCTGTGAATTGTTATATCTAGTCCCTTGGCAAATATAATTCGTAACTGTTTGCACCAAATTTGCCAGCCAGACCTTCTTTTGTACCCGCTCAGGCATTTGTCTCTTTGGTGTTAAGAGGAACTCAGGAGTTCTCATAACTCAGCTTGTTATTAATTTACAGAGATTAATGGGATAGCAAAGAAACAATTAGCAATGTCCAGCGACAGCGAATCATTTAGCCATGGCTACAACTCCGGCCCTTATAGATGGAAGGCTGACTACAATTGGGGCCATAAGTACTGTAGCATCATTAATTCTTCTATAATCAATCGTGGGATACCATTTGCTTTCCGGTTTCCGTATAGGATAGATTGGGGAGTTGTAGCTGCTCCCCAATCTGACCTGTTTTGTTTTTCTGAGGGAAAATTTAAGTTTTGACAAAATCACAACAACAAACAAATAACAAAACCTTTCAGCCGCAAACAAAACAAAACAAAAATCTGAAATGTGGCCTGATGCCTCATGGGAGTTGGCTTGCAGGTCATTCTCCTCTATGGACCACGTTCCCTGGGCAGACTGTTTCCCAAGATGCACCTCTTGCTGAGCCACTATGATGCATAATGGGTGTCCTTGGTCATGGTGCATCATGGGAAATGTAGTTCAGCTGGGGAACGTGGCCCATTGGGCAGACTGGGGGCATGAGATACCACTGCCTACAGCCCCAGGGTAGTACTGAGATAACCTTTCCAAACTAAAAAAAATATCATTGGGGGATATTTGGTTTTAGAATGAAACATCCACATTTTCTAGTTGTTTTTGTGAAAATGTTCATTTAAAAAAAAACAACAAAAACAACCTTTATGCCGAAATACAAGGGGAAAAAGTGAGTCTCAGCTTTCAATTTTCTAATTTTTGTTCAGAAGTTGTTTTCCTCAGCTATCCAAATCAGCTGCACCGATCTGTGGTTCAGAAAGCCAACCGATGTGCACACCAGTATGCAAGAATGAGGCAGCATCTTTCAGCGCAGGCCCAAGTGCTGATAATACAATGCTTTCACCTGGAAGAAAACCTGAGCTCCTTCCACAGGACAAAGCTTCAGAAAAGGACAAAGGATTTAAAGGACTAAAACTATTCCATTTAAACATCAGACAGCCCCTTTTGGACAGGGCCGGCTCTGGCTTTTTTGCCGCCATAGGCAGAAAAGCCACGCGCTGCCCCTCCCCCTAAACCCCCCAATGCGGCAGGGGAGGGTGGAGAGCCCGGCTTGGGCTCTCCTCTCTCCCTGGCGGCCAGAGCGCCAGGAGCAGGGCGGAGAGCTCCCGGCGGCCAGAGCGCCGGGGGGAGGGCGGAAAGCCCGGCTGGGGCTCTCCGCTCTCCCCGGCGGCCAGAGTGCCACAACGCGCAAGCCAGTCAGGAGAACCATGCCACATGAAGAAACAAGCTAAACACAAGACTGTCATGCCCTTACTCCAGCCAGAGAGCCATTATTCACATTAATAAATTGTGAGGCAGTGAGACTGAGTGAATAAAGCACTGGAGTGCAGGTCAGGATACCTGGGTTCTAATGGCTCCTTTGCCTCTGTTTAGTCTCCCACCTCCTGCCTGTTTAGATTATGAACTACTAGGAGCAGGAGCTGTTTCTTACTATCTATGTAATGGACCTGGCAGAGTGGGGCCCTGACTTCAGCTATAGTATCAATAATACTCTAATACCTGCACAGGGATTTATTGGAACAGTCAAGTACCAACTCCAGCACACACAGGCTGTTAAACCCCCCAGATCATTTACAAAAACAGAATAACATACCAGACAACAAATTAGCACTAAGATAAAAATGTGCTGATTAATTCAATCCCCCCCTCCCTTTTAGTTAAATAAGAACTTTAAACAATAACTCCTAGGAATCTAAATAGTCTTCCATCCATGTAGGTTTCCAAGCTGGTCTGCCTGCTCCAGTCCTATATTCAATCACAGAGACAACACGCATAGTTGTATCTAGATTATTAGTGAGTGCAAAATTAATGTCCTCTAGGTCAGGTCTATCTATTGTGGACAGACTGTTGGTTGAAGATGGCAGTGTGTTGAGATCCAGGGAACACTCTGACAATTCCTCCTCCATACCCAGTGTGCCACCATGAGCAACAGATACTGGTGCTGAGGGGCATCCAAATCCTTGTCTACAAACCGTTTGTATGATCTAAGCGTCAAATTCCTCCCCAGAGGACCTCAAATGCAGCTGGGTGAGTGGAACTGTAACACTACATATTTCATCAATTATCTGTGATTGTTTCAGTCTTTCTATCTGTCCATGTCTGTACCACCACACACCTTGAGAAGGCATTGTACACTAGAAGGAGACTCTAATTATCAACTGGAGCCTCTGGTAGCCGGGATTTCAAGTCAATCTGTATGAACTCCCAGGGCTTACTAGGTTGGAGCATTTCCCCCAGAGGAGTTCTGCCTCCACTTACTGATACTTTGCAGACTTGACAGGTAAGACAGGAGAGTACCTAGTCCTTAATATCTGCAGACACCCTTATGCAAAATAATGTGTCAGTGTCTTTTCATACCCCAGGTGTTCTGCTGCTGCATTATCATGAGGACTCTCCAGTATTGTTTTCTGAAAGCTTGCTGGCAGGTCAGTCCTGTTACCCTCAGACACCAGCAAGTTGGTAGCTGGATCAAAGGACTGTGTTGAGCCAGCCCACTCCATTCTGGGCCTCCTTCGGTAGATCTGTTGACACCAAACATAACTCTGGGGCCTTAGACTGTTCTTGCCGGATGTCCTCCCGAAACCAGCCCGAGCCTATTCTCACGGCCCTCACCCCGCTGAGAGTGTCCACAACCACACTTTACTTTTCAGGTTTATGGGGAGCTGTGCATGTTAATTAAGAAAGTTTGTGAATCCATCTCCACAGGCATCCTGTGTTATGCTTTGTAAGGGGCTACCACAGGGCACTGGTCTGGGTGGGCCCTGAATTCCACGCACAGACCACAGGGCCCTGGGATGATTCAACCCATACCAGCCCCGTGACTGCCTGTGCCAAGCAACATCTCTGCTCCACACACCCGTCGTGAGGATGCTACAGCCAGAATGGCTGAGAGGATCAGGGCAAACCCAATGCCATCGCTATGCATAGACCTCTTTGACCACCCAAGAGTGCATTCCTCATTGTAGGCCCACCTGCCCTGCCCAGATTTCTCTGTCACATTGATGTGGCATGAAGAAGCAGTGATGATGTGCCTAACTTTGAGGCATGTAGAAAATCAGTGGGTCTCACCAGGCCTGACTGCCACATTCAGGCTCTCTAAACAATGAATGGCGGGAAATGGGCACCTCAGAATGGGATTCATAAAAGCCAGAATGCTAAGCAGCTCTGCCATCAGGGAGCTCAACCCCCAAGTGCCAGCCAGCACCCATCTCTGAGCTGTAAAACCTTCGCTGACATTAAGCACAGATGTCACTTCTATGCTACACCTTGATCATGCTGCCCAGGAGGCTGGCCAGTCTCCTGACTGATTTTCTACTTGATCATCATGATTGTTTATATGTTAACAATAAGCAACCATCTGAGGCCCTTTAACAAAATGTTCTCTGTCTGATACGCTGCCCTGACACCCCTGCTCAATCCCCTCCTACAGAGCCTGAGAAACAAAGAGACAGAGAAGGCCCTATGGATGCCAGTCCATACCTTTCAAACTTCCCATAGAAAACATCGCTAGATTTGGTTTGGATACAACAAAATGGAAGTGGTTAGAATTGATCTGTAGAGTACATATGATTCCTTTGGAACCGCCATTTGGCTAATCCAGGTGAAAATGAAGCAGTGTGGCTGAGTGATTAGTTTGTATTGATTTGTTCATTCGATAGATGTCACCTCCTTTTTTCATCTGAATGGCAGATGAATAAATGATGATCTTTTCAACTGTATTTGTTATTCCACATGATTCTCTGTTGGGGTAAATTGTGCATTTAGAGACAGACTTTCAGGCTCCACAGTCGAGGCCAGATGTCCTGAAGGGCCTGGCTCTCATTTAAGCACCACAATGAGTGAGCAACCTTTCAAAAGTTCTCAGGATGTTTTCAGAAGTTGTTCTCAAAAGCTGTTTCTCAGAAGTAGTGACCAACCTTTCAAAAGTTCTCAGGGTTAGAAAGTCAGTGTTGCAACAGCAGAGATGCCAACTCTTGCAACTTTATCTTGCTTCTTTTGGTATTTGCTGTTTTATGGTAAAGTTACAGCACCTAGATGCACACAATTATGTTAGAACCTCTCCAGGGAGTTAGGAGAAAATTCCTTTCTCTGTGCAATATAAAGAAGGGACTTCAACAGGGTCTCCTACCACTCTTGCATGCCCTAACCACAACACTGTGAAGTCTTTCTTGCTTTGTATCTGGCCTACTGCATATTTAATTATTTACATGCAAGAGAACAACTTCAAAAGGAGGGACTAAGAGAATAGTCCATAGCTTGGTGGTTAAGTCATGACTCTGGTAGTTAGGTTGAGACCTCATAGTTAAAAGGTTTTTCCTACTATCTAACTTAAATCTCCCTGGCTGGAGATTAAGCCCATTACTTCTTGATCTTTCTCCTCAGTGGACATGGAGAACCCTTGCTCCATGTCCTCTTTATAAACCTGTAAGATATTTGTAGACTATCAGGTCTGTCCCCCACCCCCACCCCTAGTCTTCTTTTCACAAGATTATACATGCCAAGGGCTTCTTTTTTTTTCACCTTTCTGCAAAGGTCAGGGGAAGGTCTCAAGATAGCTCAGCAGAACTTCCCTTTGTATTGGCATGAGAAACCTAAGGGAATGCCCAGGCCTTCAATTTACCAAACCTACAGCTCTCTCTCCTGCTTCAAATCCCTTCTCAAAACCCACCACTGCAAAACAAACAAACAAATGAACAAACACAACAACATTAAAGGATTAAAAACTGAGGCATAGAGAGGAAAAGAAACAATATCAGCGTGAAAGGAGTCTGATGCACAGTCCTGGTTGCCCCAGCTAAAAAAAGATATAAAGGTACAGAGAAGGGCAACAAAAATAATTAAGGGTATGGAAGAGCTTCTTTATGAGGAGACAATAAAAAGACAGGGACTGCTCAGCTTGGAAAAGAGATGACTGAGGAGGAATATGAGAGAGGTCTGTAAAGTCATGGCTGGAGCGGAGAAAGTGAATAAGGAAGTGTTGTTTACTCCTTCACATACCACAAGAACTATGGGTCACTCAATGAAATTAACAGGCAGCACGTTTAAAATAGGGTGACCAGATGTCCCAATTTTATAGGAACAGTCCTGGTATTTGGGTCCCCCACCCCGTCCCGATTTTTCACACTTGGTATCTGGTCACCCTAGTTTAAAACAAACATAAGGAAGTATTTATCCACACAATGCACAGTAAACCTGTGGAACTTGTTGTCAGGGGATGTTGTGAAGGCCAAAAGAATAACTGGGTTTAAAAAGGAATTAGATAAGTTCTTGGAGTCTAGGTCCATCAATGGCTATTAGCCAAGATGGTCAGGGATGCAACCCAATGTTCTGGGTGTCCTTAAGCCTCTGACTGCCAGATGTAGGGACTGGCCAACGGAGGATGGTCACTCAATAATTGCCCTGTTCTGTTCATTCCCTTTGAAACATCTGACATTGACCACTGTTGGACGACAGGTCACTGGGACAGATAGAGCATTGGTCTGACCCAGTATGTCCATTCTTATGTTGAGCTATGAGCATCCATCCTCTCCCACATGTCAGGATATCACATAAAAGAGTTGCCAGACATGTCTTTGCAGCAGAATAAGTCTGGATACATGAGTTAATAAAATACAAAATAACAAAAACAAAACAAAACTATCTTCCAAATCCAAAGTCTTGGACCAAATTTTGGGCTTCTAGATCAGGTGTTGAAGACGATGTAACAGGGTTCACTCACCACTGGCATGTCGCCTTGTGGCTGGCTCTGAGGATTAGCACTCACGTCGTCTGGCACCCATCCCAGCAGTTGCTCTCACCATGGTCTCTCTGTATCTCTGGGTCTCGAGGTGCTCCCCATTGTGACTCAACTCTATGGCCAGGTCACTATATAGTCCTTCTCTCTGGGGTGTCAAAGTCCCACTGGACAAGCTGTCCATATGCCGTGTCAGGTAGTCTTCCAGTCCAAGCCAGGTCCAGAGCCACTTTCCCAGTGGCTGGTAAGAGGAACCCGGCAACGCACACTACTCCAGGTTCCAGCCCTATGGGATCCTATGCCCAGCAACCATGGTCTCCTCAGTCTCAGATCCTGTTGCTGTTCCCCTGGGCTCTTTCCTACTTCACCTTTCTATATCCTGGCCCACCTCTGAGTTCACCAGCCTGAGCTTCCTCTACTCCCTGTGTCTACTTTAGCCATCTGTTTCTCACCTGCCAAGGCTCCTTCCCCGCTCTGAACTTTAGGGTACAGATGTAGGGACCTGCATGACAACTTCTAAGCTTAACTACCAGCTTAGATCTGGTCCATTGCCACCACTCCCAATGGGCTAACTCCCTTCCCTGGGTAGCCTTGAGAGACTCTTCCACCAACTCCCTGGTGAACACTGATCCAAAACTCCTTGGAGCTTAAAACAAGGAGGAATTAATCATTCCCCCCTTCTCTTTCCCCCCACCAATTCCTGGTGAGTTCAGATCAATCTCCTTGGATTTTAGAACAAGGAAAAATCAATCAGGTTTTTAAAAAGAAGGCTTTTAATTAAATAAAAAGGTAAAAATCATCTCTGTAAAATCAGGATGGAAAATAACTTTACAGGGTAATCAAACTTAAAGAGCCCAGAGGAACCCCCTCTAGCCTTAGGTTCAAAGTTACAGCAAACAGAGGTAAACACCCTAGCAAAAGGTACATTTAAAATTTGAGAAAACAAAGATAAAACTATCACGCCTTGCCTGGCTGTACTTAGAAGTCTGAAATATGAGAGACCTGTTCAAAAAGATTTGGAGAGCATGGATTGATGTCTGGTCCCTCTTAGTCCCAAGAGCGAACTCCCTCCAAAACAAAGAGCACAAACAAAAGCCTTCCCCCCACCAAGATTTGAAAGTATCTTGTCCCCTTATTGGTCCTTTGGGTCAGGTGTCAGCCAGGTTACCTGAGCTTCTTAACACTTTACAGGTAAAAGGATTTTGGAGTCTCTGGCCAGGAGGGATTTTATAGTATTGTACACAGGAGGGCTGTTACCCTTCCCTTTATAGTTATGATACCTTCACTGCAGCATTAGTTTGAGGCCTAACTTGAGTGTCACTCGAACTGTGGCTTTTGTCTCCTGAAAAACATGCATGTTTTTATTGTAAAACCCTTCAATTGTGGGGTTTCTAATTGTACCCTGGATTTTTCAATGGCAGAGCAGTTTCACTGGGTTATCTTTTTGTATTCTGGGCAATTTGTTTTTGGCAAAACTTAAAAAAACAAAGTAATGTTATTTTTAAACAGCTCCTTTAACCAGTTTGAAAGCTTTAACAGGTCTTTTTTTACATTTTATTTTAGTATTTTAAAGCCCTTCTTTGCATGAGAGTTTTGTCTAATATTGCTATTCCTCAGGGACTTATTTCTTCACAATTCACATCCCTGTAAACTATTTTTACAGGGGGGTTTCTTACTCTGCAAGGCGTTCAGGCAAAATAATAAATAAATAAATAAATAAATAAATAAAACATCACTACAATTACTCAAATCTTTCCATAAGTTGTATCACAGAGATGATAGTTATTTAGTGATGGAAATTAAGTAAATGGCATTTTTTAAAATGTAAACCGTGACAATGTACATCAGAAATAACCTCCATAAATGAAGGCTGGGTTACTTCAGTGGTTCTTGATCATGTGCAAAAGACAGAAGGGTTTTATTTAGCATCACCTCTTGTAGGTGAGGTCCCTCCTTCAGCCATTTCACTCAGCAGCCACAGGCAAGACACTGGGAGCTGTTGTCAGTTGGCGGCTGCATTTGTGTGTTCTCTCTGTGTGCCATACCAGCTCTGCGCAGGTAGCTGATTCAGTAAACCTCAGTCTAACTGCTCAAAAAGACCACAGACTCGGTATGACACTCTGCACCCCATATTCACCATAGTGATATGATTACGATATTATTATGATGCATCTTGTACAAAATATGTCATGTGAGGTGTCAATGGGAAAGTTATGGTTTGCTGAATAGGATTATTCTATTTGTGTGCATGTATTATTATTGTATCTGTAGTTATGAATATAGAGTGTGCATCTGTATTTCAAATGTGTTTACTCCTAGGTTACACCCACAAGCTAGTTTACATCCAGTCTAGTCAGCACATTGTGAGTGGACTATTCAAGGTAATGGCCCATCATCAAAAACAATGGGTTATGGGATAAGCTTAAACTCACCTGATGGGCTTTCCTGTGGATGCTTCCGCCAGTATATAAGTAATGGCTGCTATGACTCATCAAAGCATGCACAGGCATGTGACTAGACCATGTGATTCTGGACTCCATCTTGTGCTGGTACTTTTCCACAAACTGTGCTGGGAACTTTGCTAGGAACAAAGAAATTCCCTCCACATGGCAGAAGCTATAAAAAGGGGAAGTGACAACATCACTAGGCCTCACTCCCCCTACAACTCAACACCCGGAAACACCTTGGAAAAAAAGACTGAACTGGGGATGTAGTCCAGGCTGAAGGGATTTCTAGCCTGTGTATGGAAGAATGGTGGACTGTTTGTACCATCAGGGTGAGACACTGCTCGATGCAAATCCTGTCTAGTTTATAGAATTTAGATGGCATTTTTTTTTATTTCTTAGGTGATCTACTTTGATCTGTATTCTATTACTTATAAACTACCTTTCTGTAGTTAATAAATCTGTTTTATATTTTTTTTACCTAAAACAATGTTTAGTTTGAAGTGCAAAGGGAAATCTGCTCAGGAACAGGGCCCGGTGCATTATCCTCTCTACATTGAGGGAGGGGCAGACTGGGTAATAAACTTACACTGGTCAGGGTTTTGACCAGGGCAAGACGGTACAGCTCTCGGGTCCTAGGGTGGGGGCTGAAGCTTCTTTATCATTGAGTGACTGGCAAAGGCATTCATGTAGCTGCAGCCAGGTGTGTCCCTGCCTGTGTAAATGCTTGTGTGAGTGCATGATCAGGAGAAGTCTGCAGCTTGTCACAGCATCACAGTGAGTATGGGAGTCCAGGCTGGGGATACAGAAGGCTCAGTGGTACCCCAGTTCCAAGTTGCACCTTGGAGTAGTCTGTCACACTTGGTTCAGTGGTGAAGGCACTCAGCCAGGTTTATTGTCAACGAAGCATGGCTCTCGTGCCCTATATGTACGACAGCTACAGGAGCACATGTATGCCCATTACAATGGACTCGGCTCAGTGAGAAGTGTGATTTTCCACTCTCCCCTCGGCTGAACCAAGACACCCCTTCTGTGACCTCTTTTGATGCACTGATACAAACAAGTTACATATTGCCCCTCTGATGTGGTGAGTTACCACCCTTTACCTTGTACTTGTTGGTTCCATCAAAACATCTCTATCCATCACACTGTCATACAGACCTTATCTTTAGGCAGGGTCAGTATGTACCTGTTATCTTCAGGGAGTATTTTCCTACCACCCTTTGTATTGGGGTGTTCTGGTACCGTGCTTCTGGAATGTGTTTGCATGAGTGCCCTGTACCTAGCACTTCTCAGCAATGTGTCTGTTTTTGCAATAGCAGCCCTGTTCTTGCCAAGTTCTGTGAACTTGCAAGCAGCCATGTTTTGTAACAGGGCCTGACTTCTGCCTATAGCCTGACTCTTGCTAACTTTGCTTTATATCAGCAGGGCCTGATTACTTTACTTCAGGCCTTAGTCCTCATACCAGGCCCCTTATACCAGGCCTTATGTCTCAGGTTTTCTCTTTCTACTGCAGGAGCAAATTAAAACAATAGTCCCGTATCACGCCCACCTTCCCTCAGGGAGGGACTGGCCAGCACCCATCACTAGTCAGTTCCTGCTCACAGCCAGGCCTATCTCATAGAGTCAGAGATGGAGATCGGTCCCTGCTCCCTCCCAGCCCCCAAATGAGCTGGGCTTTCCCCTGCTAGCCCCTCCCTCCAGTAATGGGGCATAGGAACATAAGAACGGCCATACTGGGTCAGACCAATGGTCCATCTAGCCCAGTATCCAGTCTTCCAACAGTGGCCAATGCCAGGTGCTTCAGAGGGAATGAACAGAACAGGTAATCATTAAGTGATCCATCCCTATCGTCCAGTCCTAGCTTCTGGCAGTCAGAGGTTTAGGGACACCCAACGCATGGAGTTACATCCCTGACCATCCTGGCTGATAGCCATTGATGGCCCCCATCCTCTGTTACCCTTCCAAGGGTTTCACTGTACTGGGGTGGTCTCAGGAATTCCCTGAGGACACGATACCTTTGTCTCATAAGTGACTGACACAAGCAGTTCAAACACACAAAGCCTTTTATTAACACAAAAATCCCTATTGCAGTTAGCTAGAAACACCTCGAACCGCAGTGACATACAATCAGAGATGATGCTGAATTGGCAGCTTCCCGCTTCTGATGGCCAGTCATTTGCAGGTCATCTGGGGAGAATGATTTGTGACCACGGCTCTTGCTAGCAGTTCTCAATCAGTGTCTCCTCTCTCGCTCCCTCTCTCTCCTGATTTGGTTTCCTGGCTCTTGTTTATCTTTATAGTTAAGACTTTGGACACACACCAACATTGTGGTTAACCACTTGAGGCTACACTCCATGTCATGACCTGCTGCTTTACCACTTTTTGCTATTTTTCCACAAATTTGATTTTTTTTTGCCATAACTGGCCATCTAAGTGACTTGTACACTTTCAGTTAATGATGGTAAAGGTTTCAAAAAGCAGTAATGCTTGTTTTCTATTATCATCCCGCAACTGATCTAGTTTTTTTAGCCCAGTTATACTTTTGGCCTTCACAACGTCCCTGGCAATGAGGTCCACAGGTTGACAGTGTATTGTGTGAAGAAGTACTTTTTCTTTTTTGTTTTAAACCTCCTGCCTATTAATTTCATCATATGACCCCTAGTTCTTGTGTTATGTGAAGAGGTAAGTAACACTTCCTTTTTCATTTTCTCCACACCAGTCATGATTTTACAGATCTCTATCATATCTCCTCTTAATCACCTCTGTTCCAAGCTGAACAGAACCAGTCTTTGTAATCTCTTCTCATACGGAAACTGTTCCAGGCCCCTAATTGTTTTTGTTGCCCTTCTCTGTACCTTTTCCAATTTTAATATATTTTTTTAATCGAAATGACCAGAATTGCACACAGTATTCAAGGTGTGGGCGTACCATGGATTTAAATAGTCACAATGGAGTGGGACAGAGGTGACTGAGCCCACAGCAACTCATTATCCTCTTCCTGGCCAGTGTGGGTTTGTATCACAGTATCTAAGTGACTTGCATAACCAAATTCTATTGAGATCTGTGCTAGGTTATTCACAGTGGCCTAAATGAATTAGGCACTAATCTGCCAATGGGCGTTGGATGCAAAATTTCCATAGGCTGTTCTGAAAATGACAGGCTAAATCATGCCTAAGTTCTGCAGCATGACTTTCCTGAAGGCCCCCTTCACCTCTTTGTTCCTCAGACTGTAGATGATGGGGTTGAACATCGGGGTGACGACTGTGTACATGAGAGACAGAACTTTGTGGAAGGTTGGGGACCGCTCAGCTGATGGCGACACATACATGATAATGATGGTCCCGTAATACAGACTCACCACCAGCAGATGAGAAGCACAAGTGGAAAAGGCCTTCTGCCTCCCAGCGGAGGAAGCAATTTGCAGGATGGCTGAGAGGATAAGAATGTAAGATACAACGATGAAGAGGAAAGGGACCAGGGAAACCAGGGAACAGGAGACCAGAATGATCATTTCTGCCAAGGGGCTTTTTGTGCAGGACAATTTGAGCAGCTCCTCCATGTCACAGAAGAAATTATTAATTTCATTAGGGCCACAGAAGCTTAGCTGGGGAACCATCCCCACTGCTAATGCACTGACTGAGAAACCAGTTATCCAGGAGGCAGATACCAGCTGAAGGCAGACCCTGAGGTTCATCATAACATTATAGCTGAGTGGGTTGCATATGGCTAGATAACGGTCATAAGCCATGATTGCAAGTAGGAAACACTCAATACAAGCCAAAGCACTGAAGAAGAATAACTGTGTGATGCAGTCCCTGAAGGACATTGTCCTGTCCTCGGCCAAGAATCCAGCCAGCAACCTGGGGGCAATGATTGAGGTGTAGCAGGTGTCCAGGAAGGACAAGTTCCCCAGGAAGAAATACATGGGGGTGTGAAGCTGTTGATCAGCCACAACTAGCACAACAATGAGAATGTTCCCAGCCAGGGTTATAATGTAGATCACCAGAAACAGCAGGAAGAGAAAGGTCTGCAGCTCCGGGGTATTCCTGAATCCCAGGAGCATGAATTCTGTGACAGACGTTTGATTTCCCCCTTCTGCATCTGCCATGAGTTTTGTCTAGGGGAAAACCAAACAAACCGTGAAGGATCTTTTGGAAAGTATGGAGTTAAATGTTCATATTTTGACATCACTCTATTCCACGTATGTCCTTCTGGGTACTTTTAAAGGGTGTCTGGAAAAGTTCAAATCTTCAAACTGAATTTGATATTTTTGGAGAGTGTGTTGAGCTCTGTTTCAGATCAAATCACAAGAAGAAAGAAAGAAAGAAAGAAAGCCTGGCTAGCTCAATTGGTAGATCATCAGACTTTTAATTTGAGAGGCCAGGGTTCAAGTCCCTGCTCAGGCAGAGGGATACTTTCCCCCTGTGGTATCTAGAGGGGGAGGGATAGCTCAGTGGTTTGAGCATTGGCCTGCTAAACCCAGGGTTGTAAATTTAATCCTGGAAGGGGCTGTATAGGAATCTAGGGCAAAAATCTGTCTTTGGGTTGGTCCTGCTTCGAGCAGGGTGCTGGACTAGGCAACCTCCTGAGGTCCCTTCCAACCCTGATATTCTATGAAAAGAGAGATTTTGGCCAAAAATTGGAGTTGCAGTGCCTCCTGGGATATGTAGTTTGTGCCTCGTGTCTCCATTCTCAAGAAGCTTGGATTCCCCCATCTGGATTACATCTTCCATAATGCAGCAGGATCAGGGACTCCATATTGCACAGCTACCCCTTACTAAGATGGGAGACAATGATGCATTTTGGGAGATGGATCAGGAATCCTAGCCTGTAGAGGAGAATGGGGACACTTGGAACAAACGACAACTCCCAGGAGGCACTGCAACTCCTATTATTTAGGTAAATTCTCCCAGTCCTTAGACCCAGTCCCCAGGTTGCATCCCCATTTACCAGCAGGCTCAACCAGGTTCAACTTCTCTTGCAAAATTTCCCATGGGAAGCTGTGACCAGGGTTGAACATAGTGTCCCAAACCAGCCTTTCTGAAACCAAATATCATTTAATCTCAACAGCAGGAATCAAAGCACAACACAACAATGGGGTTTTGTTCCCAAAGCAAACAGCCAATATTCAGCTGCCTTACCTGAAGTTGTGGTAGATTTAACTTATCCAGAGATCCCACTTCTAGCTCTGGGGGAA
>NC_048309.1:31374961-31413850 GCF_013100865.1 Trachemys scripta elegans
TAGGTTGTAGATCGTAGATAATGCGCTGGAGAGGTTTTAGCTGGGGGCTATATGTGATGGCCAGTGGTGTTCTGTTGTTGTCCTTGTTGGGCCTGTCCTGTAGTAGGTGATTTCTGGGTACCCGTCTTGCTCTTTCAATCTGTTTCCTCACTTCCCCAGGTGGGTATTGTAGTTTTACGAATGCTTGACAAAGATCTTGTAGGTATTTGTCTCTGTCTGAGGCGTTGGAGCAAATTCGGTTGTATCTTAGGGCTTGACTGTAGACAATGGATTGTGTGATGTGTCTTGGATGGAAGCTGGAGGCATGTAGGTACGTATAGCGGTCAGTAGGTTTTTGGTATAGGGTGGTGTTTATGTGACCATCACTTATTTGCCCTGTAGTGTCCAGGAAGTGGATGTCTTGTGTGGACTGGTCCAGGCTGAGGTTGATGGTGGGGTGGAAATTGTTGAAGTCCAGGTGGAATTCTTCAAGGACCTCCTTTCTGTGGGTCCATATGATGAAGATGTCATCAATGTAGCTGAAGTAGAGGAGGGGCACTAGGGGACGAGAGCTGAGGAAGCGTTGTTCTAAGTGAGCCATAAAAATGTTGGCATATTGTGGGGACATGCGGGTACCCATAGCAGTTCCACTGACTTGAAGGTATAAGTTGTCCCCAAATCTGAAGTGGTTGTGGGTGAGGACAAAGATCTTTATCAAGCATTCGTAAAACTACAATACCCACCTGGGGAAGTGAGGAAACAGATTGAAAGAGCAAGACGGGTACCCAGAAATCACCTACTACAGGACAGGCCCAACAAGGACAACAACAGAACACCACTGGCCATCACATATAGCCCCCAGCTAAAACCTCTCCAGCGCATTATCTACGATCTACAACCTATCCTGGAAAATGATCCCTCACTCTCACAGACCTTCGGAGGCAGGCCAGTCCTCACTTACAGACCACCCCCCAACCTGAAGCAAATACTCACCAGCAACTACACACCACACCACACCACACCACAGAAACACCAAGCCAGGAACCAATCCCTGTAGCAAACCTTGTTGCCTACTCTGTCCCCATATCTACTCTGGCGACACCATCAGAGGACCCAACCACATCAGCCACACCATCAAGGGCTCATTCACCTGCACATCCACTAATGTTACATATGCCATCATGTGCCAGCAATGCCCCTCTGCCATGTACATTGGCCAAACCGGAGAATCCCTCCGCAAAAGAATAAATGGACACAAATCGGACATCAGGAATAGTAACACACATAAGCCACCAAGTGAACACTGTGGGGGATGTGGAGATGCCTATAGTGATCCTCGGGGACCCAGCCTACCCGCTAATGCCGTGGCTCATGAAGCCCTATACAGGCACCCTGGACAGTGAAAAGGAACTCTTCAACTACCGTCTGAGCAAGTGCAGAATGGTGGTGGAGTGTGCTTTTGGACGTCTCAAGGGGAGATGGAGAAGCTTATTGATTCGCTCCGATCTCAGCGAAACCAATATCCCCATTGTTATTGCAGCTTGCTGTGTGCTCCACAATCTGTGTGAGAGCAAGGAGGAGACCTTTATGGTGGGGTGGGAGGCTGAGGCAAATAGCCTGGCTGCTAATTATGCCCAGCCAGACAGCCGTGCGATTAGAAGAGCACAGCGGGACGCGCTGTGCATCCGGGAGGCTTTGAAAGCTAGGTTCCTGAGTGAGCAGGGTAACCTGTGACAATTTTGTTGGTTTACAGAGAAGCTGAACCTGCCCCCGTTTCTTTACCCAGTGACTGTTCACTATCCTCTCCAGTTTCATACCCCATTCACCCCCTTCCAACCCACGTTTAAAAATAAAATCACTGAAAATTTGTTAATGAACAACGTTTTCTTTATTACTGTTTTCGCGGTAAAGTGTTGAAACTGGGATGCAGACTGTAGTGGGGAGCGGGTGTAGTGTACTGATGCAAAGGACGCTTCTAAACTCGAGGAATGCCAGGCTCCTGCTTCTACAGTGGTCCGCACTGGCGAACTGATTGTTGGAACGGAGCCTGCCACCCCTCCTGTTCGGGACTCTGTGTGTGGGGGCTATGTGAGTTTGTGGCACGGGGAGGACGGTTACAGATTCCCTGCTGCATGGCTCTGTGATCCAGGAAAAGGACCGCTGCATAAGATCCCTAACTGCCCTCCCACACCACAAAGTCACATAGCCGCCCTCCCACCCCCCAGACAATGAAAACCACCTCCCAGACTGACCAGGGTGCCTAGTGAATGCACTTTGTGTGTGACCTGCTGCTGAACCTGCCCCCGTGTCTGTACCAACCATCTTTCCCCCCCTTAAAACAGACTGACCTCTAAAAAAACACGATGGAAACAGCAATTAACAGAAACTTATTTTTTATTAGCAAATGGACAGTTAGGGGATGAAACTGGGATGGGGGCTTGGGTGAGGCGGGAAGGAAAGGACTTATCAAACTTTGGGGAATGACAGCCTTCTGCCACTTGAGCAGTCTGCAGGGGTTGAGTAACAGTTTTCACGGGCTCTGCAGCCCCTCCTTCTGGGTACTTTCGGTGAGGGGGGTATGGGACTTTGTGGCGGGGGACGGTGGTTGCAGATAGACTGCAGCGGGGCTCTGTCCTCCGGCCTCCGGTCCTGCAGAACATCCACAAAGCGCCGTAGCTTTTCCGTTTGCTCCCTCATTAGTCCAAGCAGTGTTTGAGTCGCCTGCTGGTCTTCCTGCCGCCACCTCTCCTCCCGTTCGCTGTGTGCTCTCTGGTATTGGGACATGTTCTCCCTCCACTGACTCAGCAGGGTTGCCTCGGCTCGGGATTAGCCCATAAGTTCTGAGAACATGTCGTCCCATGTCCTTTTCTTTCTACGCCTAATCTGCGACAGCCTTTGGGAGGGGGATGACAGGGTAGGTTGGGAGACAGCCACAGCTGTGGGATGGGAAAAAGGGAGTGAATTCCTCAGAAAGATAAATTTTTGGGTGAACAAAGAAAATAGTCTTTCTCTGTGAAAAAGACCATTCACAGCACCTATCACATGTGCACTCAGGACAAGGTCGAATTTTCGGCCTTCGCATTCAGTTCCTGGGGTCTTGCAGTGCAGATCACAGAATCGGAACAGCACAGCGGAATTTGGGTAGCGGGCTGACATGGTAAGCTGTAGACTTGTGGCAGCTTAAAACTGTAATAATAACACTGCCCTACTTTCATGTTCAAAGCAATGCTCCTAGCGTTGGCCAGTTCCTGCTGCCAGCAATCTGGCAAGCATAAACTCTGCCCCTGTCCCACCCCCTCGCGGCTGTCCCCGGAAAAGATCCCTCTATGCTGCCCCTCTCCCGCCTCCACCACATGGCTGTAAACCGGCGGTCACAGTTCTGTAAAGGAACAGGGAAGCAGTTCCAATACTAACATTCCCCTAATTCAAAGCAGGTCACCATGAGCGACATCACTCTGATGCGTATTTCAGACAGCGACGAAGAACGCATGCTTCGGGAAANGGCTGTAAACCGGTGGTCACAGTTCTGTAAAGGAACAGGGAAGCAGTTCCAATACTAACATTCCCCTAATTCAAAGCAGGTCACCATGAGCGACATCACTCTGATGCGTATTTCAGACAGCGACGAAGAACGCATGCTTCGGGAAAGCCTGCAAAGACCAGGGCCGTATGCCGCCATGCTGTGCAAGGCAATGATACCGGAATACTTGATGGTAGCCTGGCGCGGAAATGTTTCATACTACGGAGGACACAACATGGCCGCTCTGCCAAGGAACCTCATGCAAAGGCTTTCCAATTACCTCCAGGAGAGCTTCATGGAGATGTCCCCTGAGGATTTCTGCTCTATCCCCGGACATATTGACCAAATTTTACTGTAGCTGCACTGGCAAGGGCTAAACAGTAGAGCGCCTACGGCAAACCAATGAAGATATACCGGACATTGTTAGATTTTTTTGCAGCAGTTGCACTAGCGAAGACTAGAACTTTAAGTGCCTAGGACAATCTAATCATGAAAAAGCCACAGTTAATATTAATATTCTTTTCAAAATAAATGTTTACATGTTTAATCCACTTACCGGCTGATCCTTCCCCTGATTCTGGGTCCAGGTTAACGCCTGGGGACGGTTGGTACGGGATCTCTGTGAGGATGATAAAGAGATCCTGGCTGTCTGGGAAATCAGCGTTGTAAGCGCTGTCGACTGCCTCGTCCTCCTCATCTCCTTCCTCATCTTCCCCGTCCACTACCATCTCAGAGGAAGCGGGCGTGGATTATATCCCATCCTCAGAGTCCACGGTCAGTGGTGGTGTAGTGGTGGCGGCCGCACCTAGGATGGAATGCAGTGCCTCGTAGAAACGGCATGTCTGCGGCTGGGATCCGGAGTGCCCGTTTGCCTCTTTGGTCTTCTGGTAGCCTTGTCTCAGCTCCTTGATTTTCACGCGGCACTGCGTTGCATCCCGGCTGTATCCTCTCTCTGTCATGGCTTTGGAGATCTTCTCGTAGATCTTTGCATTCCATCTTTTCGATTGCAGCTCCGAAAGCACGGACTCATCGCCCCACACAGCGATCAGATCCAAGACTTCCCGATCAGTCCATTCTGAGATTGCATGGCCATCTCTGCTGGAGAGCTCTGCATCGTTGCCAGTGCTGCTGAGCTTGCCACGATGTCCAAACAGGAAATGAGATTCAAACTGCCCAGACAGGAAAAGGAATTCAAATTTTCAAATTTTCCCGGGGCTTTTCCTGTGTGTCTGGTCAGAGCATCCGAGCTCGGATTGTTGTCCAGAGCGTCAACAGAGTGGTGGTGCACTGTGGGATAGCTCCTGGAGTTATTAGCGTCGATTTCCATCCACACCTACCCTAATTTGACATGGCCATGTCGAATTTAGCGCTACTCCCCTCGTTGGGGAGGAGTACAGAAGTCGAATTTAGGAGACCTCTATGTCGAACTAAATAGCTTTGTTGTGTGGACGGGTGCAGAGTTAATTCGACATAACCTGCTAGTGTAGACCAGGCCTGTGACTCTCTGACAATATGAAATACACCAGTGATATGTTGCCGGAAGTGTTTGGGATGAAATAAGCACAGATATGGTAGGAGTGAATCTTAAAGACAAAAAAACGGAATCTCTAGTTGCCAAACAGCTCTAGAAGAGTAGAAGAGATCAGGGCCAGCTGCAGGCACCAGCTAAAGAAGCAGGTGCTTGAGGCGGCCGATACCAAGGGGCATCACTTTGGCTGCTATTGGGGCGGCACGTCTGGGTCTGCAGCGTGGTAATTCAGAGGCAGGTCCCTCAGTCCCTCTTGGAGCGAAGGACCTGCCACTGAATTGCCAAAGAGTGGAATGGCGCGATCGCGGTGCCACGGCTTTTTTTTTTTTTGCCGCTTGGGGCGGCAGAAAACCTGGAAGCCGGCCCTGTCTGCTGTGATTATTGGATTGAGCTCTTTATTTCTCACCCTGGTCTCCTACATTCACATCATCTCCACCATCCTGAGGATATGCTTCTTGGAAGGAAGGTATAAAGCTTTCTCAACTGGATGCTCCCTCCTTGTCAGGTTTATTTGATACTACGGGATTGATTTGTCTTCACTTGTGAGACTCACACCAGCCTTCTTGGTGGTTCTGCATAGACCGATCTCTTTCTATTATAGCAGCTTACCTCCCATGTTGAACCCCCATCATCCACAGCTCAGAAAGACAAAGAGGTGGAAAGCGCTTTGACCAAAAATTTGGAAACAAAAAAAAAAATGTTAAATTTCGCATGTAGCGTAAAAACGTTTTCGGAAGAAGCAGTGAAATATCAGTAAGGGACTCTAAGGACATTTCTTCACCTCTGCAGGCAGTGGAAAAAGCACATGACATACAAGGAGTGTGGGTTAATTAATGGGAAAAGTTCTTCCAGGTCCCCTATGTGACTTTTAAAAATCTTAGCTATAGTCTATAAAGCAGTGCAGTAAAACTGCCACTGGATTTTGCTTTTCAAGTTCTTTGTTTCAAACCCTCCTAATAGCCCATGCAGTAAATCTGTGTTTACCCTCTTCTTCACAAAGTGCTTTGGGACTCACAGATAAATGAGGACTCTGTAAATGCCAATAAAAATCAAACATCACCCAGAACTCTTCTTTCTCAGCCCAGCTGCCCTGCATCCCAGTTCTTCCTGTTCTAAGCAATATACCCCACTGCTCTCCCAAGGCCAGCAATAAAACCCAGGACTCATGAGTTCCCAACCCCATCCCGATATCAACCCTTAGATCAGATTTCTCTGTCCAAGCCGGGAATAATGGTAACTAGTTAATAGAATATCCTCTGATCTTTATATCTCCCTTTTACGAAATCAAACTTAGGAAATTCCATGCCCTCCCCCCCCCACACACACACTGTGATAATGTTGGAAAGTATTAAAATATTGGGAAATGTCTTGCAAACTTAAAACTGCTGGATTGTGTGTGTGTGTGTGTGTGTGTGTGTATTTCCACAGAGCTGGCCAAAATTCCCAGTTTTTTCTGGGACAATTTTTCCTTCAAGTTTTGTTTGTTTGTCTGAGCTGTTTCCACTTCTTGGGGGGGGGGGGGGGGGGGGAAAGGAAAAATGAAACTATTATTTTGGCACTAGGCCTAATAGGAAAAGACATTCTTTACCCAAAACAACTCCTTCTGTAGCATTAGAATCTAGCCAATACCTTTGGCAAACACAGAAAAGATTATGTGATGTTTAAAATGATGAGAGATTAATATAAAAAGGATAATAAAAGATTTATATTTACTGAGAACACTAAACCTTCAGTGACTTTCCAGGAGATTTGAGCACCTAAATCCCTTGAGCTGTTTTTAAACTCACAGCCATAATATATAATATACATAGAGCCATATCTTTAGCTGGTGGAAATCAGCTGGTGGCCTACCGAATTCAATAGTGCTATGACAATTTACACCAGCGGGGACCTGCCTTATTGATGTCAGGGAAGCCGTGTTAATTTACAGCAGTGTGGGATCTGACCACTGTTGATTTTGATGGAGCTACATCAATTTACACTAATTGAGGAGCTGTCTTCTGTTGATTTCAGTACAGTTACAATGACTTACACCACTGGTCTTCTGGCCCATTCACTCCAGTAGAGATAGACTGACTTAAACTAGCTAGAAATAGGTCCCCATCTATCTACCTATCTATCTAATGTTCACTGTTCCCGGCCAATGGGAGCTGCAGGAAGCAGTGGGCCACAGGGACGTGCTGGCTGCTGCTTCCCACAGATCCCATTGGCCAGGCACTGAGAACCGCAGCCACTGGGAGCTGCAGGGGGCCATGCCTGTGGACAGTCAACATCAGCAAAATGTCTCGTGGCCTGCAATCAGATTACCCAGATAGACTGCATGCAGCCTGCGGGTCACAGGTTGCTCACAACTGTGTTAGACCAATTAGTTAAAAATCCATACTTTCCTCCTTGGACAGATCCATCTATCCCTGGGTCTGATAACTTAACAGACATTATTTATGTATTAGATATTATCCATTCATTGATGGACTTTAATGTAGTGCTGTTTCTCTCAGTCTCTTCTGTTGAAGCTGTCCCACTTTGGATAATTACTTGAATAATAATGGGCTAACTTCCTTTGTGAACCAAGCCCTTCTTGGGTCTGGGCCTACTAAGCCAGGCCAGATCTGTGGTCCATCTAATACTCCATCAGATGCTTCAGAAGAAGATCCAAGAAAACCTAAAATGGGCAATTATGGAATAACCCATCCCTAGAACTTAAAGCATGGTGGTTTTAAGACCTAGCCCCTGCTTACCATGAAGCAGAGATCTTAATCTGGAGCTAACTCCAGTTTGAATGGTAATAAGAAAATTATTTACAGTAGGAACTGAAATCTACCTGGGAGAGAAGCCAAGGAAGAGTGAGATGTTGGTTAAGACATTAGCCTGTGGTTATAGAAGCTCAGATTTCAAGTTTCTGCTCGGTCATGGACTTCTTATGCGACCTGAAGCAAGTCAGTGAGCCTCTCTGTGGATCGGATTCATAGATTCCAAGGTCATAGGGTGTCATTGTCATCATCTAGTCCAACATCCTGTATCACACAGCCCACAGAATTTTCCCCAAAATAATTCATAGAGCCAATCTGTTAGAAAAACATCCAATCTTGATTTAAAAATTGTCAGTGATGGAAAATCCACCACAACCATTGCTAAATTGTTCTAGTGGTTAATTACTCTCACTGTTAAAAATCATGCATTATTTCCTATCTGAATTTGTCTATCTTCAACTTCCAACCATTGGATCGTGTGATACGTTTCTCTGCTACATTGAGGAGCCTATTGTCAAGCTGTCGGGTGTGATTCACAACCATGAGAGGTTCATCAACCTCAGGGCAAATTGTCTAAAAGCAGGGCATACACCCCAAATGGGTGCTTTGTTCTATAATTACATTTCACCAACCTAGTAAGAAATGTGAATGCCTGTGAATCAAAGTAACAGTCTTACTATGGAGTCACACACAGACAGTCCCGTTGGGCCCTCCAGTCTATCTTGCCACCCAGGTACACTGGACTTAGTGATAAATGGTTAATTACACCAAAAAAACACAAAATATTCAGGTTGCCCCCAGTCCCAAGAGACCAGTCACTTATCCCAGATCAATTTGTACCTTAGATCTCATGCCAAAGTCAACACTAGTAGCTAATCCAATAATAAACTAACTAAGGATTTATTAACTAGGGGAAAAAATGAGAGAGTTAGTTACAAGTTAAAGCAGGCAACATATAAGCACAGATGAATAACAGATAGTTCCAAAAAATGACTGAAGTTTTAGCAATCTGTTCACTGAATGACTTTTTGGGATAACCCAGGTTGACCCTGGGGATCTCTGATTTTTGTTCCTTAACAGCAGCCCCTGTAAGAGTCCAAACATCAAAGAGAGAACCATTTATTCTTGTCAGCATCTTTACATGCCCTTCCCCCAGAGTTCAAACTGATGGGATAAGAGCTTCTGCAAGTAACTTCTTCATGGATGGATGGGGCAGTCAACAGAGCTTTGTCCTACAATGGACCATTTAGTCTTGATTGTCCTTCTTGATGGACTGGAAAACTATTCTTCCTGCCTAGTTTCACAAGTTCAGAGCAGGCATTTTTACAATTATAAAACAAAATGTACATATTACCTTATAGCATGGGATATAGACATCACAAATAAGAGTCACACATGCAGCCACTTAAACACTAAACACATCTTTACAAGTCTAACACCTGTCTTGAAGAATATTAACATACAGGTGAGCTGGTCTCAGAGGTGCGGGAACTAGGGGTGTTGGGGTGCTGCCACTAGCTGGTCTGGATTCCAGCTATGAATTTGTCAGTGCTCAGCTAACGCCTATAGACTTGGCAAGATATGGCACCTGGTTTGTCGGCATCACACCCATTATTCAATATTTGTTCCCTACTGAGATGCTATAGACTGTAATCAAGTCACCCCGTAACCTTCTTACCCCCTCCAACTTTTCAACATCCTTCTCTAATTGTGGGCACCAGAACTGGACACACTATTCCAGCAGGGGTCTCACCAGTACCAAAGAAAGAGGTAAAATAACCTCTCTACTCTACCCAAGATTCCCCTATTTCTGCATCTTGGAATCGCATTAGCTCTGCTGGCCACAATATCACATTGGGAGCTCATGCTCAGCTGATTATCCATCATGACCCCCAAATCTCCTTTTGTATATGGAAAAAATAGCACTGCCCTGCCTCACAATCACTGTCCATTACCCAGAGCAGATTCACTGGGATAATGTATAATTGTTATTAGAAACATGGGCCAATGACTCAGCTGGTATAATGCGGTGCAGTGCCATTGTTTTCACTGTAGAAGCAGTGATTCACATTATCTAAGGCTCTAGTCCAGTATCTAGAAATGAATCAATACATAAAAAAAATCAAAGCATATAGAGCTTTCTGGGTCTGTCATATTACCCATTGCGAAATACTCATTCATTACTGATGCAGAACACTGTATCAGAGGGGTAGCCGTGTTAGGCTGAATCTGTAAAAAGCAACAGAGAGTCCTGTGGCACCTTTGAGACTAACAGAAGTACTGGGAGCATAAGCTTTCGTGGGTAAGAACCTCACTTCTTCAGATGCAAGTAATGGAAATCTCCAGAGGCAGGTATATATCAGTGTGGAGATAACAAGGTTAGTTCAATCAGGGAGGGTGAGGTGCTCTGCTAGCAGTTGAGGTGTGAACACCAAGGGAGGAGAAACTGTTATGTTCCCAGTACTTCTGTTAGTCTCAAAGGTGCCACAGGACCCTCTGTTGCTTAGAACATTATTCGTTACAGCAAAGATGTTACTATGGTAATAGTCAGAAAGGTACTTATGCTACAGCCATTCACGAGGCTGCAGAATAGGGTGGTTTACATATTGATAAATACCAATCATAAGACATTGCTGCTAGCAGATAACATTCAGCCACAAAACCAAAACTATCACTATTTGGTACCCTACGTGCCCCTAGGATGTTGAGCCTAATTATACTGTGGGCGCTGCTGCTTAGTGGCTCCCTCTACTGTTATGCCTTTAATTAGATCCTGTATATTACTTTGAATGGACGTCTAAGGCACAAGGTACTACTCAATGGGTACAATTTGCAAAGCCTCTAAGTGATTTAGGAGCCTAAGTTCTATTTTCAAAAGTGAACAAGGTCCTTAGAAATGTATGTTTCAGTGAAAGTCAATGGGATTTGTGCTTTTAAGGCATTTAGGCACTTTGATAATTTTACCCAATGTGCTTCAGGAGAATAGATCCTGGCGTTTTTCAAATACAGAATTGAGTAGCATTTTCTCCACACGTACTTATAATTTTTTACTTAACAATGACTTATTGTTATAAATTGATGTTTCAACAAAAATATTTTATCATTTATTGACTGATTATTGATTGATTGATTGATTGATAGGAAACTATTTGGGTCTTCTAAGCCTACTAATCTTTTCAAGAGAACATATATTACAAAAATACAGTCTTCCCAGAGACAAAATTAGGGAGCATTTAGGAATCCAGGACACAAAGGAGAGACCAAATAATGTAACAATCCAAACCCACCCACTGGAATCCAAAACCAGGGCTATGCAAAATGTGTTTTCCAACTCAGAACAGAAGAGCAGATGAAATACGGAACTGGAATCTTGAATTGTGCTGTGTGGAGTGCAGAGCTTATCACAGTTATGTTTGCAGTGAGGGCAGTAGTAAATAGGAGCTCTAATATTTAATGGAAATGCGGCTGTCCCAAAACTTAGTATGACCTCACATTCCCCATGAAAGCTCCAATGGGCATGAGCTTGAGGCCACCTAGATGCTACCTCCACTGCTAGTTCAACCAGATGGATTTGTTCCCACAGCAGTCACTCCTTCTGAATTCCTGTGAGCACCATCAATTTATGGATGATCTTTCTCAGGGCCTCCTTGACCTCTTTGTTCCTCAGGCTGTAGATGAGGGGATTGACCAGGGGAGTCAGGACAGTGTAGAAGACAGAGAACACTTTGTTGAGGTCTCTAAGAGTGTCAGTGTCTGGTAAAATATAGACAATGATTATAGTCCCATAGAAAATTGTCACCACCATGAGGTGAGAGGAGCAGGTAGAAAATGCCTTTTTCTTCCCGGTAGTGGAAGGGATTCTTAAAATGGTGGTGATGATAAAAGTGTAGGATGCCAGGGTTAATAGAAATGGGAAAGGGACACCTATGGAGGTGAGTATGAAACTCAGCAGCGTGATCCGGTTGGTGTCATGACAGGAATGTTTAATCAATGGGTTGAGATCACAGAAGAAATGGTCGATTTCACTGGGGCCACAGAATGTTAATTGTGACATCAAACATACAGTTATGGTACTAGCCACAAATGCCCATAGCCATGACCCAGCTGCTAGAACCCAGGTTCTGCCATTCATAAGGGCTGCATAATGCAGAGGTTTACATATAGCTAAATACCGGTCATAAGACATTGCTGCTAGGAGATAACACTCTGTACATGCCAAGAAACCAAAACAATAAAACTGCATGATGCAGCCACAGACAGAAATAGTTCTGTCTCCAGTCAGGAGACTGGCCAGCATCCTGGGCAGGATGGTGGAACTGTAGCAGGTCTCCACAAAGGACAAGTTCCCCAGGAAGAAGTACATAGGGGTGTTTAGGTGCTGATCAGCCACAACTAGAGCAATGATGAGGATGTTCCCGGCCACGGTCACAATGTAGATTACTAGAAACAGCAGGAAGAGAAGAGTATGAAGTTCAGGGAGATCCCCAAATCCCAAGAGGATGAACTTGGTGACGACCGTTTGATTGTCCACTTCTGTTTTCTGTATGTGGGTCATCTAGGTAAATATAAAAATAGTATACAGGAGAGGCAGGACTTTCAAAAACAGAATTGGGAAACCCTGAACTTGCACTGGTTTAAGCAAGTGATGAAGGCCAGATTTTCAAAAGCCGTAGGTGATTAAAATTGCAGATTGGTGCCAAAGGCAATTAGGACCTGTATTGAAATCTATGAGTTCTTGGTGCCTAGGTCCTTTTGAAAATCCTGCTAGGTGCCCAAATACCTTTAAAAATATGGCCCCAAGTGTTTTGCTGAATAAGGACTTTAATTAAGCTATACAGAGCAGCATAGGGACTGGTTTCTCATGCTAGCCATTGGGAAGTTTTATACCACTCAGTAAAGGTCTAAGGAGCTAAGCAAGAGTGTTGGAATTGCTCCAATACTAATGGGCCCAATCTTGCAGCCTTTCCTCACATGAGAAATTGCCTTGGTCTAATTCTGACCCCACTTAAATTGTTTTTTACAACATTAACTTCTGTAGGAGAGACTCCCACTGGACAGTTGAACAAGTGAGATCAGAATCTGGACCTGGAAATTATGTGCTTGTCCTGTGTTCCTATGTAATCTATAAATGGGCCAATTTTGGAGTTTGTCAGCTCCTGGAATGCTGGACTGAGCTTCTAGGGGACCTACCCATGGACTACAACAATAATAACTCCAGAGCCTGCAGACACCACTTCTCAGCCTGCTTAGAGTTTGAGTTTGGAATAAGAAGCAGAACAGCTCAGGGATTCTCTGCTTAGCTCCCACTCCCCAAAAAGGCAAACCCTGAACTGACGTGGGACCTGATGCACGGATCAGGCAGATCCAAGCCTGAGGAGACCAGGATCCAGAGGCAAAGATCCGACCTGGTGCTGGCTACCTAGAGGCAACTGGGACCTCCATGGGACTCCAGACCAGGGACCCAGGAAAGGACCCTGCCCTTGTATTTTTTTTAAGGTGACCAGCATTTACGATGCTGCTACACCCATCTCCAGGACTCATCCTGGACATTCCATCTGCCTGGGAAGATGCCAGGGTGGGGTCTGGGGCTGGGACATAGCTGTGAATGGTGAAATCTGGAGAAATGGTTCAATTGTTGTTATAGCCTTTTAGTTACTCTTAACCCTTTCTTTCCCTCGATCCTCTATGTCCCTAAGAACCCCTCCATGAGAGTCACTGTTCAGTAACAAAAACAACAAGGAGTCCGGTGGCACCTTAAAGACTAACAGATTTATTTGCCAATACTTGTTTAGTAACATCACTCCAGACAGGCCTGACAAACTCACTACACCTAGCAGGCCGCTTTCATGGTACTTATCCACAGATGTTGGCCTGGGAGGTATCCAATAGAAGCTTATGACCAGGGCCGGCTCCAGACACCAGCCGAGCAAGCTCGTACTTGGGGCGGCAGAGTCTAAAGGGGCGACATTCTGTCTAATCCTAGGGTGGCACGGTCAACTTTATTTTTTTTTTTTTGGTTCGCCACTCCGGCCACCTTGCGCCCTGGTGGGTTTTTTTGTTTGTTTGTTTTTCTTTTGTTTCGCCAATTACTTTCAGTGCGCCACTGTAGGGGGTGGCAGTGTGGAGGAGGGGAGCGCCCTGCTGGGAGAGGGCTGCGCGCTCCATCTGCCCCAGCCAGTGCCAGGTCTGCAGCAAGCCTGGCAGCCCACATCCTTCCCTCCCTGCCAACGGACGACTTTCAATTCACCTGCAGGCAGGAATGGCGCAGAGCCCTCCCGGCAGGCGGCACGGCGGGAGAGGCTGAGTGGTGAGTGGAGTGGTGAGCGCCCCGGCTGAAGGAAGCCTTGGCCGTCCCCCTTCTCTCTCTCCCCCCCACTCCCCCTCCACCCCCGCTAGCCGGCATGTCTGCAGCGCAGGGAGTCCCGCTAGCCAGAGTGCAGCTGCCACCCGCCCAGAGGCTCGCCAGCGCAGCCGGGGGAGGCAGCTGCGAGCCACCAAGTAAGTGGCACCGAAAGTTTGCACCCTGTTATTTTTGTTCGCTGCTCCTGCCTCCCTGCACCCTGGTTGTGGGTTTTTTTTTGTTTGTTTTGTTTTGCTTGGGGCAGCAAAAAAGCCAGAGCTGGCCCTGCTTATGACATGCTTATGCCAACCCCTGGTGATTGCTTGGGTGGCTAACAGTCTGGTGGTGTCCGGGGGCTGGTGCCCCCGTTAAGTACAAGACTCTCACAGCCTCGTCACAAGAGGAAAACAGATATTTTCCATGCAAACATTCCTTTTGTTGAAAATCTCATTGCCTGTAACAAAAGAAAATGTTGGTGGATAATTTTCATTCACTCCTACCTTTAGTTGTGACTGGGAAGGAGTGACTGATGTATCAGGGTATGAAGAGTGGCTGTTGTATTGCTAGTGGCTGGTTTTGGGAATCATGATCCAGTTTCCACCCTCGCTCTTCTGTCTTTCATCTTCATCATATGCTTTCACTCTCTTTGTAAAGACTCCTCCACTCTCCTTGACAGGCTGGTCTGGTCCGGCTACGCTGCATTACACAAAGTCTTCCTTTGCATTTCTCTGGGTTATTATCAGCTTTATAGAAGAAATCAGCCTCCCTGGATCATGCTGATCCATGATTGTCCATTGAGATTGCTTGTGATAATCATATTTAAATTAATGTCATAGGGGAATTGATGCATTTTGCAATTTACAGAGCAATTAGGAAGCCTGAAGAATACAACTTTCTACCATTACAGTACTAAGTATTTCACCCAGTGATAATTGCATCAAGGCCATATCATCAGGTTGAACTAGCTTACTGGACTCACTCAACTAGTTGAGATCTAGGCTGGGATTTTCAATGGAGCCTAAGGGAATTAGGCACCCAAGTTCTATTGACTTTCTGTGGGAGTCAGGCACCTAACTCCCATAGAACTCTTTGACAATCTGAGCCTATGTTGATAGGAGCACAGACTGTTTCAAGAGAAGGACAAAATTGAAATGTTTCCCAGACAGTTCATGCTGTCATATTTTAAGGATTTCTGGTGAAAAGACTCTGAGAACCCTCCCTAGTTACGATGGTGGACAATTGCAAACACATATAAACCTTGAAGGACTTTAAGGAAGATAGCTGGCTTTTTGTTGACTTGCTTGTTTTTGTCTATCCCCTTTCATTGAGTTCTCTTATGTATCACACCTTTAGGCCCCTTTGAAAGTCCTGGATTAGAAACTTATCTTTAGGTTCCCAGACATGAAAGTCTTGGCCACGCAACATCCTTTCGCAAAGAAATTTATATGATCTGTCTGTCTAACAATTCCTTTTTGTATTAGTTCAGCTCCTGCATCTCTCCCTCTACACCACTTTCCCTCAGTGTGAATACATCAGAAAGAGCAAGTTGCGATCAGCAGGTGGGATTGTGAGGAGAAATACTGGAGACAGGGTCTGGAAAAGACAATGGCCACATCCTACCACCAGTTAAGATTCAGAATAACTCCATTCAGTACAGTGGAGTTTGGTTGAGATTTAACAGAACCTAAGGGAGTTAGATACCCAACTCCCACTGCAGGCCCATGGACCCTATCTTCATTTCAGGTCAGTGCATGCAACTCCCATTAAAAGTCAATAGGAGGCGGGCACCTAACTCTCTTAGGCCCCTTAGTAGTGATGTTAACACGCTTTGCATTCCACTAGTATCTCTGGTGAATGTTAAACAACAGATACGAAAGACAGACATTTTAAAATTAGCAGGTCCAGATAACTTGCCTCCAAGAGTTTTAAAAGAGCTGGCTGAGGAGCTTGCTGGATCAGTAATGTTAATTGTCAATGTCTTGGAGCACTAGGGAAGCTCCAGAAGACAGAAAAAAGCTAATGTTATGCCAATATTTAAAAAGGATAAATGGGATGACCCAGTTAATTATAAGTCTGTCAGAATGACCTTGATCCCAGGCAAGATAATGCAGTGGCTGATATGGGACCCAGTTAATGAAGAGTTAAAGATAGTAATGGAATGAATGGCAATCAACATAAATTTATAAAAAAAATAGATCCTGTTAAAATAACTTGTTACCTTATTTTGATGAGATTACAAGTTTGTTGATAAAGGTGATAGTGTTTACTCAATATACTGAGACTTTTCTAATGCATTTGACTTGGTATCACATGGCATTTTGATTAAAAAATAGAATGATGTAAAATTAACATGGTGCACATTAAATGAATTAAAAACTGGCTAACTGATAGATCTCAAACTGTAACTGTAAATGCGGTATCATCATCAAGTGGGTGTTTTTCAGTTGGGTCCCACAGGGATCGGTTCTTCACCTTACACTATTTAACATTTTTATACATGACCCAAAAGAAAACAAAATCATCATTGATAAAGTACGCAGAAGACACAAAAAATTGGGGGAGGGCAACTAATGAAGGGGATAGTTCACTGATACAGAGCCATCTGGATTGCTTGGTAAACGGGGCAAAAACAAACAATTTGAGTTTTAATGTGGCTAAATGGAAATGTGTACATCTAGGAACGAAGAATGTAGGCCATACTTACAAGAAGGAGGCTCTATCCTGGGAAGCAGTGACTGAAAAAGATTTGCAGGGTCATGGTGGACAATCACCTGCATGTGACCTCCCAGCACAGTGATCTGTCCAAAAGAGCTCATACAATCTTTGGATGCATAAACATGGCAATCTCAAAAAGGAGTAGCAAGGTTATTTTTCTTCTGTATTTGGCACTGGTGAGACTGCTGCTGGAAAACCATGTTCAGTTGTGGTGCCCACAGTGCAAGAAGTATGTTGATAATTGGAGAGGGTTCATAGGAGAGCCACAAGAATGATTAAAGGATTAGAAAACATGCCTAATAGTGTTTGACTCAAGGAGCTCGGTCTATTTTGCTTAACAAAGAGAAGGTTATAGTTGATTTAATTGAAGTCTATAAGTATCAACATGGGGAATAAATATAATAAATTTAATAATGAGCTCTTCTATCTAGGAGACAAACGTCTAACATGATCCAACGGCAGGCAGTTGAAGTTAGACAAATTCATTCTGGAAATAAGGTGTAATTTTCTAAATAGTGAAGTTTAACCAATAGACCAATTTACCAAGGGTCGTGGTGGATTTCCATCACTCGCAATTTTTAAATCAAGATCGGATGTTTTTTTCTAAAAGATCTGCTCTAGGAATTATTTTGGGGAAGTCCCATGGCTTGTGCTCTACAGGAGGTCTGACTAGATTATCACAATGATCCCTTTTGGTCTTGGAATCTGTGAATCTATGAATCTAGGTTTAATTGATCCTGCCTAAGCAGAGGGGGCTGGACTTGATCTCTTGAGGTCCCTTCCTGCCCAACATTTGTATGACTCTACGAAAAGGCTAGAAGGAGCCACTGCGATCATCTCTAGTCTGACCTCCTGCGTCACACATTCCACAGGGCTTCCCTGAGTTCATGCCTGTAAAACAGAGCATATTTTTAAGACAGATGTCCAATCTTGTTTTAAAAAATTTCCAGTGATGGAGAATCCATCACAAACCACAACCCTTGATAAATTGTTCCAATGGTTAATTACCTTCTCTGATAAAAATGTGTTCCTTTAGTCTGTCGCTGTAAGGCAGGTTTTCCAATCCCTTAAACATTCTTGTGGTGCTTCTCTGAACTCTCTCCAACTTATTAATATCCTTCTTGAATTGTGGCCAGCAGAACGAGACAAGTTATTCCAGTAGTGGTTACACCAGTGACAAATCAGAGGCAGTATAGCCTACTTACTCTTACTTGAGATTCCCCTGCTTATACAGCCAAGGATCATATTATACTTTTGGTCCCAGCACTGCACTGGGAGCTCATGTTTAGCTAATCCTTCAAGTCTTTTTCTGAGTCACTGCTTCCCAGGATGAAGTCCCTCATGCTGTAAGTATGGCCTATGCTTTTGCTCCTAGATGTGCCAGTTTACATTTGACGTATTTAAATGTATTTTTATTGATTGTGCCTAGTTTACCAAGAGATACTGATTTCTCTGCATAGGTGATCTGTCCTTTTCATTATTTACCCACTCACCCAATCTTTGAGTCATCTGAAAACTTTACCAGTGAAGATTTGATGCATTTTAAAAAAAAGCTTAAATGCTTTAAGGCTTGCAGGGAACCACTAGAAATACCTCACTAGGTGATGATTTCCCATTTACAATTACATTTTGAGACTTGTCGGTTAGCCAGTTTTTAATCCATTTAATATGTGCATGTTAATTTTCTATCAGTCTAGGTTTCTAATTAAAACTGAGCTGTGAAGATGTTATTTACAGGGGACCCTGCTCAGTTATATGGTTCTTCTGCCCAGTCTGGGAAAAGAGAGATCAAAAGGACAGAAACAGTTTAAAAAAAAAATAAAGAGCGAGAGAGGAGAGAGAGAGAGAGAGAGAGAGAGTTGTCAGGGGCTCTTTGCCGGGAAACAGACTGACACATAGGGCTTGTCTATACTTACGGATAAATCGGCACTGCTGCAATCGATGCAGTGGTGTTGATTTAGAGGGTCTGGTGAAGACAAGCTAAGTCGATGGCAAAGTGCTCTCCCGTGGACGTCTTTACTCCACCTCACCAAGAGGTGGAAGTTAAGTTGGCAGGAGAATGTTTCCCATAAACACAATGTGGTGTAGACATCGCTGTCAATCAACCTAAGTTACGTGGACTTAAGTTACATAATGTACATAACTGAAGTAGCGTAACTTAGGTCAACTTTCAGCTTTAGTGTAGACCAGTCCATAGACAGGCCCTTCCAGACGGGGCTAAAACAACTGGTGCATACTAAGCTTTTCCGGTGATGCTAAGCTCTAGGTTATACAAACAAGCCTATAGGCTTTTGATTGTTTTAAAATCCACATTAGTTAAAGAAATAGGTCTGTATGATGCACAGTTGGTAAGATCTTTTCCTTCTTTCGGAATGACCATAGTGGATACTTTGAAAACTCCTACCCACACTATCCAATTTTACATACCCTGCACAAAGTTTTATCTAACACGAAGAGCTGTTTGAAAAATGGTAAAGATTTCTCATAAAAACCCAAGCTCTTAATAATCATTTTCGTTCAGCATATTTTGAAAAGGACTACATTTTAATTTATCAAAAATTGTCATGACATTTATTATTGAAGTATGGAGTTGAAGAAATCATTTATTATGTGGTTTGATGTTTGTTTCTGGCTTTTTCCACAATGTCTCTACATATTTCCCTTCCCCTTTCCTTCCCCCTTTATTCCCCTTCCCTTTGTTTTTCTTTTTCATATTTTGCCAATGAAAAGGGGGATTTAGGGGAGAAAGGGGAAAGAAAGGGCAAAAAAACAAGAAGTGAAAAAGTGAAAAATAAAGAAAAGAAAAAAAAACCTACAAATTTTCATGCCATGTTCCAATGGAAAAAGAAAGAAGAAAATTTCAAAAACAAATGAACTAAAATTTTTCTGAACAATTTGGTTTCTGAAAAATGGTCATTTTTTTTTGTTTAAAAAAAAGCTGGGTTCTTTCAACTTGGTGTTATCCTGAATGGATTAGTTCTGATTGTCTGAATTCTTGGGAAAGCCAAAAACATACTGGCATATTTTTTCAGAGCCTGCTTTACATCTTTGTTTCTCAGGATATATATAATGGGAGGTAACATTCTGCAGCTGCCAAAGAACCAAAAAAAAATACATTTGTGTAATACGGCCCATGACAGAGATGGTTCTGTCCCCAGTCAGGAGACTGGCCAGCAGCCTAGGCAGGATGATGGAGGTGTAGCAGGTCTCCAAGCAGGCCAAATTCCCCAGGAAGAAGTAAATGGGGGTCTGAAGGTGCTGTTAGAGGGCTTATTTCTTCACCCGCTCACTTCCCTGGTCCTTCTTGCATGAACAGAGAGCAACAGTACCCAAAATCCGAAGGTGCAAACAATTCAATGTTTTTTGGGGTGAACTTCCAGCAAGCATGATTCTAGCTTCCTTCATCAGTGTCCTCCTTCCCAGCTCTGACACCACAGAGCCTTGCCTGTGTCCCTGTTCCCATTTTCCCCCTTTACTTCCTGATTGACTGCAGACTATATAGTAAAACTGCTTAGCTATACCTCAACCAATCATTTTACTGAAATTTAACTAACCAATCCTAACATATTGTAACATGATTATTTAACCAATTATATCCCACCACCTTAATTGGTTTACACCCAACAAAATTAATTATATGGGAGACAGAAACAATCACAGAACCAGACAGAGATTATACAGACAAACAATAGGGAAGTGGAGACTACAGTGATAGAACGATACAGGAAAAAGGATTTTACACCCTAGCTATTGATAAGTGAGTTCTTGCCAGACAGAATGCTATCAAACTAAGTTTCCTTTTACATCTTCTAGGTTCTTCCCTTTCTCTGGAATCTTTCAGTCAGGATCCCTCCCTAGTCCAATTCTGCTCCTTTGTTCTTCAGGTATTGCTGATGTTGTTGACAGAAAGAAAGGGAGAGATGATTTTGGGTGTCTGCTCTCACCTTGTATAGTCATGTCTCTTGCACAAGAATCATGTCCAGTTGAGGTTGAGAAGACAGAGAGTCTGTGTGGACTGGAACCTTAAGCTGCTTTTTTGTCAAAATGTAGGTTTTTTTTGCTCTCAACCTCTCTCCTGCCACAAGTGGCCACTTAATCTGTTGATGGTCCATTCCATCTTGTTGACACCTGGCTGATCCCTTGGCTCGCCTTTTGTCTCTGCGGAACTGGTTTGTGACTGCCCTCCATAACATGTTGGAATACATCTTTCTAACATCATACAGTGGAATCTTATAATCCTACGTACAATGCTACCCCACATATTTTACCAAGACAATAATAATCAGTGGATTATGAGTTTACAGATGATACCTCACAAGGCCTACTTTGTACAAGATCTATCATAGTTCTCTAAAAGGGGTGAACATAGGGTTACAGACTGTCACACCTTTCTAGTAGAGTTGGTCAGCTGATGCCATAAATCATGAAGTACAACACATCCCCAGGACTGGATGTTTCAGATGAAGGGCTTCAGTGGAGTTACTCCTGATTTACACAGGGAGACTGAGAGGGGAATCAATCCCATTGCTTCCTCTGAGCCAGTAAAAAATAGGTCATAGTTTCCAAAGGTGTTATGCACAGTTTTTAATGCACACACTTTCCCTTTAGCTTAAGTAAAAACAAAAACAACAACAACAAAAAAAACCCCAGCTCTCTGTCATAATGGTCATAGCTGTTTTGTATCAGAAAATCAGCAGAGAGTTGGGCTTGAGCCATTCTTTTCTTTCTTCAGTGAGGATTTGCAGATCTAGTTTCCTTCCTGTTATCACCACCCAATTGTTTCTTTCAGCCATTCTTGCACCTGAGTTTTCTACTTGAAGGGGATATCAATGATTTCACCCAGACGTAATAACACAGATGTCAAAAGCTGAAAATTAGTTTGTCAGGACATAGATTCTACAGTGATTGGTATACTACTACTACTACTATTACTACTACTACTACTACTACTATTACTACTAAAACAACTTAAATAGAAAGAGCGTGAGAATAAGAGTGGAAGCACAATTCAATCACCTAAATAAGTGACTAGATTTTCAAAAGTCTTCAGCCTCCAGCAGCAACAATTTCTCTCCCTGGTGAGGAATTTCAAAGGAGCCTAAGGGAGTTAGGCTCCTATTGCCAGCTTTTCAAATGTATTTCGGTACCTAAAGGGGCAGATAGGGGCCTAGTGGGACTGACAAAAATGCCTAAGAACATCATGGGCCTGACTCCCACTGATTTCAATGAATGGTTACATTAGGAGGTCACTGGGACTTCAGTGATATCACTGGGAGATCAATGTTGGCACGTTTGAAAACCCCACTAGGCACCTATCTACAAATGTAAGCACTCAAATACTTGTGAAAATCTTCCCACTGAAATTCAGTGTGAGCTGGTGCCTAAATTCCCTCAGCCTCATTGACAATCCCAGTGAGTATTCGCTAGCTGGTGTTGTAACGTCTGTCCCTGTGATTGGAATGCTAAAATTAATGGTTATAATCTACTTATCAAGGAATAAATGGGTAAAAGGAGTGATTACGTGGTTACTCTACTTTCAGGGCCACCCAGAGGATTCAGGGGGCCTGGGGCAAAGCGGGAGAGCTTGTACTCACCGGGCGGCGCTCCGAGTCTGCGGCGGTGGCGGCATTTTGGTGGTGGGGGGCCCTTCAGTCGTTCCACATCTTCGGCAGCACTGAAGGACCCGCTGCCAAAATGCTGCAAAGACCCAGAGCGACTGAAGGGCCCCCCGCCGCCGAAATGCCACCGAAGTCCTGGAGCAACTAAAGGGCCCCCCGCCACCAAAGTGCCGCCGAAGACCCGGACCGCCACCGGGTGAGGAAAGGGATTCTTGCCCAGAGCTCGCGGGGCCCCTGCAGGGCCCAGGGCCTTGGGCAAATTGCCCCACTTGCCCTCCCCTCTGGGCAGCCCTGCTACCTTTAAGAATGATGAACACAATATTAAAACCCTGATCTGACTCCTTCACTCAGTATCACATATGCCATTTCTGCAGGCTGTCTAGACTCCCCATCTATCTCAGGTTCTTCAATTCTCTCAGAAATGAGACCTGGTTCTCTTGTCCCACGTGGTATGTCTTGTGTTATATCCAGTGACAGCAAATGAGTGCCTTTCCTGACTCAGTATTTATCCTTCGAATAGGAAGGTGCATCTTGACTCTTTTGCTGCTCGGTTTTCAAAATTAATGAGAAGGGGAATGTTAATAACATGCTTATTCTCTAGACTGTACAAACAGCCAAAGGAATAGACTTCAGTCGTCAAAGGGAAAGTAAAAGAGAGAGGAGACCTGCTAAGATAAACATGTCCCTCTGTCCCTCATCCTCACTCACCACCTGCTCAGCATACAGCTAGTTGAAATGTTTGGAGTTTCACATTTTGTTACTGACATTTTTCATGAAATTTGAAATGCCGATACAAAGAAATACATAATTTTTCATGCATGTGGGCATGAAAAAAATATTCTATTTTTCTGGTTGAAATTTTTGTATTTCAAAGCATTGATGAAAAAAGGTGAAATTTTGATGGGGAAAAACAGTTAATTTTGTCACAAATTTGAAATGCTTTTGAAATTCTAATCCTCAAACACATAAATGAGGACTTAGGTGCTGACATTTATTTTCTTGCTTTAGAAATTTTTTGCCTACAGTCTCATTTTCAAAATTATCCTTGGACCATGTTTACAAAGGTATTTAGGCACCTAAAGATGCAGATAGGCATGTAGCGCCAGATTTTTAAAGGTATCTAGGAGCCTAATGGGATTTTTAAAATCACCTATGCATGTAACACCCATTGAAATCACCCATTGTTAAGCAGCTAGATGCTTTTGAAAATTACATTAGGCGCCAAAGTACCTTTAAAAATCTTGCCCTATATGACTTGCCTAAGGTCACAAGTGAATCTTTGGCAGAGTTGGTCTCTCAAGTCTCCTCCAAGTCTCCTGAACCACAAGACCATCCTTCCCTCGGTTAACTGAGGGAATGTGTCCACCAGTTGTTACCTGAGTTCAGAACTGGTGGTAGGGACTTAGATTCCCAGCAGCTTCAGCCAACACCAGACAAGAGGTCTATCCACGTCCAGAAAAGAGGCCTTCTTTCTTCTGAGATGTGGACCCTCTATAACTTGGTCAGGTCCAAAGCAGATTACTATGATGCACTCTATAGTGGGTCACAACTGAAATCTACTCTTAAGTTGAAGGTCATGCAAGTTATCTGAGGCCAATTGGTAAGCAGAGTAGTTCTTCCTGAGGACACTTTTCCTAGCTCATGTCTTTGACCATGTCGCCCTTCTCTTTGTATCCCTTCACTGGTTGCCCATTCTCCAGCACATCAAACATAATCTACTGGTCTTCTTTTTTGAAGGCCTTTCATGGCCTATCCCCGTCTTTCTTTCACAGTCAAGATGTCGACTCCCACCTCTGATCAGCCCATCAATGCCAACCTTCATTGCCCTCTTGTTAAGTTTTCAAACAAGCAGCTTCATGTTTTCTCCCATGCTGCCCCTCATGCCTGGGTGGAGCTCCCCATAAATATCTACAAAGCTATCTCATTATCCTCCTTCACATTCCTGCTTAAAAATATCCTTAACTAAAATATCTGCAAAAAAACTTGACAACAGTTAGGAAACTGGGGAGCTGAAACCACTACCTACCACGCTGACCAATATTATCTCATTGTTTCCTTGTACTCCCCTGTTGACCTATCTGTATCCGCCTGTTGTCTCTTGTCTTGTACTTACATTGAAAGCTCCTTTGGTAGAGATTATCTTTTTGTTCTATGTTTGTACAGCACCTAGCAAAATGGGGTCTTGGCCCATGACTGAGGACCAAGGTGCAATCACAATACAAAACATCATCATCATCACATGTCAACATACCTGTGTTAGCTTACCAAGTGAAGCCAAAATAGCATGCACTTCAGCGTGGTGCTGACTAATAATACAGCCAATTGATTGAATGTGGACATCTTGGTCAACTCTGAACTGAATCTAAACCAACCATCATAGATGCAGACATTTAATGCACAAATGGAAAATCAAGGAGTCCCCAGCATGGTGGGGCAGATCCCCATGACAGACTATCAAATATACCACCTCCTACTGCCCAGTTTATATATATGAAGGAGGCATTCCTGCAATAAATTCTGCCACTCCTGATGGAGCCATCTGGCTCGATCGAACTCAGGGGAAATGGTAGTTGCTGCTCTACACCAGCCAAACAAAAGAAGAAGAAGATTGAACACATGTATAGTTCATTATCATAAGTGTTCAAAAGACCAAATTAACAAACTTACCTAAACTTACTGATAAAGTCAATAACAGTGCAGTACAGGAAAGATATACTATGTTACTGATCCTTCTGGGAAACTGTTCCATGTACCATGTCAGTTCATCTTGCACAGAAGGTACACTCTGAAAGTATGGCCCCCGAATTAGCTATATTGATAGTATACCAGTTACTAGAACTCTATAGATCACCCAAGACAAGAATTCACCAATCAGCTTTTTACTTAAGAACATAAGAATGGCCATACTGGGTCAGACCAAAGATCCATCTAGCCCAGTATCCTGTCTTCCGACAGTGGCCAATGCCAGGTGCCCCAGAGGGAATGAACAGAACAAGTAAATCATCAAGTGATCCATCCCCTCTTGCCCATTCCCAGCTTTTGGCAAACAGAGGCTAGGGACAGGAGTACTTGTGACACCTTAGAGACTAACAAATTAATTGTAGCATAAGCTTTCGTGGGCTACAGCTCACTTTATCAGATGCATGTAGTGGAAAATACAGAAAGAAGATATATATATATATACAGGGAACATGAAACAATAGGTGTTACCATACACATTATAAGGAGAGTGATCAGCTAAGATGAGCTGTTGTCAGCAGGAGAGAAAAATAACTGTTTGTAGTGGTATTGAAAATGGCCCATTTCCAGCACTTGACAAGGAGATATAAGGAACTCTGTGTGTGTGTGGGTGGGGTGGAGATAAGCATAGGGAAATATTTTTACTTTGTGTCATGGCCCATCCACACCCAGTCTTTATTCAAACCTAATTTAATGGTGTCCAATTTGCAAATTAATTCCAATTCAGCAGTTTCTCAAGGGAGTCTGTTTTTGAAGTTTTTTTGTTGTAATAATGTGACTTTTAGGTCTGTAATCGAGTGGCAAGGGAGGTTGAAGTGTTCTCCAACTGGTTTTTGAATGTTATAATTCTTGACATCTGATTTGTGTCCATTTATTCTTTTATGTAGAGACTGGCCAATGTACATGGCAGAGGGGCATTGCTGGCACATGATGGCATATATCACATTGGTAGATGTGCAGGTGAATGAGCCTCTGATAATGTGGCTGATGTGATTAGGTCCTATGATGGTATCCCCTGAATAGATATGTGGACAGAGTTGGCAATGGGCTTTGTTGCAAGGATAGGTTCCTGGATTTGTGTTTTTGTTGTGTGGTGTGCAGTTGCTGGTGAGTATTTGCTTCAGGTTTGGGGGCTGTCTGTAAGCAAGGACTGGCCTGTCTCCCAAGGTCTGTGAGAGTGATGGATCGTCCTTCAGGATAGGTTGTAGATCCTTGATGATGCGCTGAGAGGTTTTAGTTGGGGGCTGTAGGTGATGGCTAGTTGCATTCTGTTACTTTCTTTGTTGGGCTGTCCTGTAGTAGGTGACTTCTGGGTACTTTTCTAGCTCTGTCAATCTGTTTCTTCACTTCAGCAGGTGGCTGAAGTTGTAGTTGTAAGAACGCTTGATAGAGATCTTGTAGGTGTTTGTCTCTGTCTGAGGGGTTGGAGCAAATCATCCCTGTCTATTCTGGCTAATATCCATTGATAGACCTATCCTACATGAACTTATCTAGTTCTTTTTAGAACCCTGTTATAGTCTTGGCCTTCATGACATCCTCTGGGAAGGAGTTCCACAGGTTGACTGTGTGTTGTGTGAAAAATACTTCCTTTTGTTTGGTTTAAATCTGCTGCCCATTAATTTCATTTGGTGACCCCTGGTTCTTGTGTTATGTGAATGAGTAAGTAACACTTCCTTATTTACTTTCTCCACATCATTCATGATTTTATACTTTGTTTTTTCTGGTACCATGATGTACCCTATAGCTCTTATTTTTGAACACAGCATTCCAAACCAGTGAGGCATGAAGGCATTCCTTAACTTGTACCAGGGTAGAACACTCACGCATCCTGATTTTGACAGGGTTTATATTCTCTAGTGCCAGCCAGTGAACCTAATACAACTTAGCATAACTTCGTGCTAATGTTTATCATGTGATGTGTAACACACACATATATATAGTGTGTGTGCAGTACGTATAACACATCTATTGGCCAAGCGGGTTAGCCACCCAAATATGTACCCAGAGTCCTGGGCCAGGTTTGTACAGCCCGTGCTGCCCCTGCTTCATGGCTTTTGGTCCTTTTTGCTCCCTAGATAAAAGCTAGTGTGCTTATATCTACCCGTGCTGCCGTCACACCCTGTGATTGCAGTGTAAACTTACTCTAAAATCCTCAGGCTTAAGGGGGATGTGAGTGGGACATGAGTCTGTCTTGGCCATTGCTACAGGTGAATTTCACTCTGTCTGTGACCCTGCTGCAGTCATGATCACAGCAGTGGGGGAACGCTTGAAAATGTGACCACATACACTGAAAGGCTCAGAAACAAGAATGCAAATTAAAAGCACCCTGCAATTTCTGTTTGGTTTTTATCTCATGATTTTCAACCAATCTCATGAGATTTTGGGGGCCTGACTCATGATTTTTGCATGTTTGGGGTTGGCAATCCTAGTGTGTGTGTTTGTGCACGTGTTTTTGTGATTTGTTGTTTCTCTTTCTGTGTGTATATGAGTGTATCTTTTTGTGTTTGTCTTTGAGTAGGATCTGCTGCTGCTTTATTTTTGGTTTTGGCAGTAGGGCCAATCCCAAGTGTTAAAAATAAGTGAGTTAGGTCACAGATAATAGAATCATAGAATCATAGACCTGGAAGGGACCTTAAGAGGCCATCTAACCCAGGTCCCTGCACTCATGAACTCAATAATAATTGTATTATTAATTATTATTATTAACAGTAATAATAAATATAAAATGTGTTACTGCATAAAATTATGAATATTAAGCAATATGTGGAGAGGTTGTACATCCAATGGTGTGATAGAGGTAAAAGTCTGCTATCTGTGGAGGAAGCAATTAATGAAGAATATAACGTCAATTCTATGAGGAGTCAGTCAGAGTGAAAGGTCATGATATCAAGCAATGGACAAGTGTGCATCCCAGCCCAAGAAAGCATGAAGGAGAGAAGAAAGCAAATCTCCAAAGAAAGACTGGAAAGATTTACACAGAAATCAATGCATGGTCAGAAAATATGTATGATCACACCACTAAACTTATCTTCATGGTCTGGTGAGTTATGGCTTCAAAGTTACCTGAGCTGCCATCTCATCTACCTAATAAAAACAAAGACGTCCTTTGAGATAGAAGTTCTCATTCCTTAATTTTCCCTTTGAGTTTAGAAGTTGACTCCATTCCCACCTCTGCTGATACTGTCTGGAGAGTATAGATATGATTAGCTTTTCCCCTTTGGCTTATTTCAAGCACCTATCAGCCAAAGTGCCAACGGAGATGCCTCCTTCTCACATGAAGCATAAATAATGAATCAGAAGAGACACAGGCTCTTTAGTACTACATACAAGTCACAGGAAACCAAGAAGGTCATCGGGACAATTGCTGAGAGAATGAAGACAAGTGAAAAAGATGGTGAATGAAGGTTGAGAGTGCAACCTAGATCTGGCTCTCCAAAATGCGGACTGTAGAGGTTATATCCAAGATTCAAGATCATGCAGATCAGTCTTAAAGGTAAAGCAATCTTTTCCCCCTCTTCCTGTTTGAAATGATAGAAACAGATCAGGGAATAAAAATACAACCATTCATAGATTCCAAGGCCAGAAGGGATCATGGTGAACATCTAGTCTGATCTCCTCCAAAACACAGGCCTTTGGAACTTCCCCAAATTAATTCCTGCGGTACCCACCAATAAAAGAAAAAGCTTCTGTGTGCCATACAGTATCAGCCTGAAATATTTTCTCATCTGAAACTGAAATGTAGCTGGATTTCCAAAACAAACAGATATTTATTTGGCCAAATTTGCATTCACCGTGATACTGTCCTCCTTATATTATGATAGTAATGCAAGATAGTGATGTCTATTGACCATATTCAAAGGCGCTGGAGCCTTCCCAAAAGTGCCCCCACCCACGAGGTCCTGCCCAAGCCAGAGCAGGACCAGGGAGCACACCCCCCCCGCCCCGTGGCCTATCTTGCCACCCCCTGGGCCCTCAGCCCAGGGTACGTGGAGGGACTCAGGCTCTTCACAGCTGCCTGCATGGCTCTCCCTGACCCAGAGTAGTTAGTAGTGAAGTGTAAGACAGGATGAGATTATATATGACTATATATGAATGTTGTTTTCTATTTAAAAATCCTTTTTCTCCTTTTTCTAGCTGATAAATAAAATATTGTGTTTTAAGGAGGCAGTTGGTCAATATATTACCAGGTCGGTACCTTAGCCACAAAATCACTGTGCCCATATTATCCTCTCTCCATGAAAAATGTAATCACTTGTAAAGATAGATGTCATAGACTGAACAACAGTGTGTGCTTGCAGGAGGATTTCCTCCATGTGCAGAACACTGACATATTTGTAATGAACATTAAAGTGCATCAAGGGTTATTTAATTATATATGCACCCAATAAACCATCACCTGGTGACTACCATAAGCTATGGAAACCCATCTGAAGAGGGGCATTTTTCAGCTCGGGAGATAGAATATAAAAGAAAATCAATAGATGATTGAAAACTTCATGGCACTAGTCAAGTCTTTGATTAGCAAAGTGCTTGCTTTTTTTTTTTTTGGAGGAAGTCGGATACCAGAATTTTTAAATTCTACTCAACAAGTTGAAAGATGAGGAAGCTAAATTTCCTAGTCTGAGTTCTTGGCCTAATTTTGGGAAATATAAACAGCAAAGGAGGTGCAGGATTGATATAGAAAATATTGCACCAAAATATAACATGATGTTCTTTAAACTAATTTCTAGTTAATTTTATGTCTTATGTCATGCTGTCTTATGACCGGTATTGAGCGATATGTAACCCCCTGCATTATGCAGCCCTTATGAATGGCAGGTTGTGCTTTCAACTAGCAGCTGAAAGCATTTCAGTGCATTTCTACCTATTAGCATAATAATATTTCTAAAGTCAACTTTAACTTTCTGTGGACCCAATGATATTGATCATTTCTTTTGTGACTTCAAGCTAATGATAAAATTGTCCTGCAGCGACACCCACCTGATACAACTTCTGACTTTCATACTCTCTGCCATTGACATCCTTCCCACATTTCTATTAACCGTGACATCCTATGTTCATATTATCACAAAAATCCTGAAGATCCCTTCTACCACAGGGAGGCAAAAGGCTTTTTCCACCTGCTCCTCTCACCTCATTGTGGTGACAAGTTTCTATGGGATCCTAATGATTGTGTATATCTTGCAAAAACATAACCTGATGGGAGACCTACACAAAGTGTTCTCTGTCTTCTACATGGTCTTTACTCCCTTGGTCAATCCTCTCATATACAGCCTAAGAAACAAAGAGGTCAAGCAGGCCCTGAGAAAAACTGCCAGGAAACTTGTGGTTTTTAGAAGAATTCAGAGAATCTGAGCTAATTTATTTAGGATAAATAACCTGGAGATAGTGCATGTGAATGGTTGTTAGATGCTTCAAGATCTTGGGGAAACAAACACACACTGAGTATTTTGACACGTGTGACGGTCACTCAATTTAAAACTCATATGTGTTGAGCTGGTGTCAAGGGTCCATGTAGCATATGACTTTGTTTATTTCTTTATCAGTGTGGTTAGAAATTATCAGAGCTCCGGCTTCTAATTTTCCCTGGAGATGCTCAATCCTGATTAGCCCCAGGGCCTGCCCCAACTCCAACACTTCCCATAACCCCCACCTCCGCCCTGCCTCTTCCCATCACCGCTCCGCCTCCAGCCCCAACCCTACTCCACTCCTTCCCCCAAGGCCCCACCCTCACCTCGCCTCTTCCCCGCCTATTTCCACCCCATCTCCAAAGTGCGCTTTGTCCCCGCACCTCCCCCTCTTTCCCAGCGCCTCCTGCTCACTGCTGAACAGCTGTTCTGCCGCATTCAAGAAGCACTGGGAGGGAAGGGAAGGAATTCGGGCAGGAGAGGGGGAGCTTGGCTGTCGGTGGATGCTAAGCACCCACTATTTTTTTCTCTCTGGGTGGTCCATCCCTGGAACACCCATGGAGTCGGTGCCTATGGTAATTATTAAAGCGGGTTGAATTTTGTTATTGTTGAAAATTTGTCCTTTTTTCTAAATTGGTAATCTTTTTGAATATATATCTATATAATTTTCCTTTTCTTTCAATGAAATTAAAACTATGTTTTTAATTCTCTTCTTTCTTTTTATTTCCCCACTTTTCCCCTCTCTTTCTCCACTCCCCTTTTTCAGTGGCAAAATGGAAAATGGAAAAAACGGTATGGAAAGAGGAAGATGAGACAAGAGAAAGGGACAGGAGGGGATGGGGAGAGAAAACCAATCATCCAAACATCAATAAACCCAGAAAACTCAGAGAAATGAAAATTTTCTAATAGGAAAATTTTGGATAATAATTTTCAACATTAAATGTGAAAAAAACATTTTTTGTGAAAGTCTTTCCAATTTCCAATTTCTATATCCTGGGCAGACCTTACTGAATTATTCAAAACCCTATTGAACTAAGTAATTTTAGGAGTTCATTGTATTAAAAATGCAAATGTTTATATATTATCGTGGGATGAATGTAATGTCTCTAAGGAGGAGACCTAACTAATGAAAACCTTGGGAAGTGTTATGAGCTTCAAAGAATTATTTGGAACAATGTGAACTTTTTAAGTTAATTGGGTTTCCCAGGAAATTTCTAGGCAGAGATGTATGCTAATGTAACCCCTCACTCAGGGATGAGGTGACCCTTTTTCTGCAGATCAGCTGTCATATGAGGACAAGTTAAAGACCCAAACTGTATAGAGAAGTGACTCATATTTGCATGGGTGTACTTATTATGAGCCAAGGCAGTTATGAATTTGAAAGCACAAAAAAATCCCCACAACCCCTCAGTGGTGTTTGAAGGACTGGCCAGAGCCCTGGCTGGAGTTGGGGTGGTCTCTAGTGAGGTCATTAGCAAGTGTGTAGCTTTGTTTTATGGGTTCAAAAAGAACTAGATAAGTTCACGGAGGATAGGTCCATCAATGGCTATTTGCTAGGATGTGCAGGGATGGTGTCCCTAGCCTGTGTTTGCCAGAAGCTGGGAATGGGTGACAGGGGATGGATCACTTGATGATTACCTCTTCTGTTCATTCCCTCTGAAGCACCTGGCATTGGCCACTGTCAGAAGACAAGATACTGGACTAGATGGACTTTTGGTCTGGCCCAGTATGGCCGTTCTTATGTTCTTAGTGTTTTTATATGTTTTCTCTGTAATGCTTTCATCTTCAGAATCAATGCACCTGCTTAGAAAGGGCGGTGTGGTAATTGAACAGTGAGCAATTATACTGTTTATAGCTTCTGAGGAAGGAAAGCAAAGCAGGCCTGGTGAGGCAGATGGTTTTGCTGGGAAATTCACACCACAGTCAGGGAACTGTGCAGCCTGGAAATATGCTGGGGGTCAGGAGGGAGGGAGACACGAATCTCTGCCCAAGAATCATGATGGTTGAGGAGCCAGGAACCTTAGAGAGGGTGCCCCCGCTGGACCACACACGGGGATGAACTGTATCAAAGTGCACTTGGGGCCGAAGTGTAGAATAGCTCATGTGCTGGCCCAGGTGCACGGGATGAATTTTATGAAATGAGTCAGGCCAGAATCTAGCCCTTACTGAGGAATGAGTAAACACAGAGTAAGAACTTCAGATTTGTCTCCGTAATACTTACTTGCATGATCATGTCGCTTTTCTCCAGCTAAATCCTATATGGAAAAGCTCCTCCCATGGAATGAAACGTCGGTCACCGAATTCATACTGCTGGGATTTTCAGAGAGCCATGAAGTGCAGCTCCTACTCTTTGTGTTGTTTTTACTTTTCTACCTCATAGCCCTGGCAGGAAACACCCTCCTGCTCATCACACTGGCTGCTGAGTGGAGCCTTCATACGCCCATGTACTTTTTCCTGGGTAACCTCTCCTTCCTGGAGATCTGCTACACAACCAACATATTCCCCTGTATGTTAGCCAGCTTCCTTGCTGAGGCAAAATCAATCTCTTTCAGTGGCTGTATGGCCCAGTTTTATCTGTTCGGTTCCTTGGGTGGCACCGAGTGTCTCCTCTTGTCCATGATGTCATACGACCGGTATCTAGCCATATGCAATCCGCTCCGCTATGCAGCTGTTATGAGCAGGGGCGTGTGCCTTTGCCTGGCAGCTGCCTCCTGGATCAGTGGCTTTGTGATTTCCTTGGTGAGCATTCTGTTCATGTCGAGCTTAACATTCTGCGGCCCCAACGAAATAGATCATTTTTTCTGTGATTTCACCCCGCTCCTGAAGCTGGCCTGCTCAGATACTTACCTCTTCGAAAAGGTCTCCTTCTTCTTGTCTTCCACTCTGACGCTGGTCCCCTTTCTGTTAACTGTGGTGTCTTATATTTATATCCTATCTGCCATCCTCAACCACCCTTCCACCGCTGGGACACAAAAGGCCATTTCCACTTGCTCATCTCACCTTATAGTAGTTACCATGTTCTACGGGACTCTGATTGCTATGTACGTTGTACCAGCCGCTGACCACTCCCTAGATCTGAATAAAGTCTTCTCCATCTTCTATACCATGATGACACCCATGGTGAATCCCATCATATATAGTCTGAGGAACAGGGAAGTGCGCGAAGCCCTGAAGAGGCTGGTAGGTAGAAAATTTGCTTCTTGTTGGAAAGAAAAGAGTGGGAAGATGTGACTGCCTAAAATGGCATTGTGTCCTTTATTCTTAATTAGACATTTAACTCTGTAAAGGCAAAGAATATTTCTGTTGGTTATAACACAGTAGTTGGCTGGCAGTATAGGAAATATGGGTTCGGTTCTTAGATCTGTCAATGACTCACTGTGTGACCTTTGGTATTTCACATAACCTCTCTATGACTCAGTTTCCTCCTCTATAATACTGCCTTATTCCTTTAATAGTTATCTGACACCTGTAACAAAATGGGGGTGTTTTTAATGTTTTGTCTGAACAGTGCATGTGCCTCAGTTTCCCCTGTGTGTTACGCCAGTATCTACATGGTGGGACAAGGGTGTGTTGATCATTGCAGAGATGCCTAGTGGGCAGGTGTGACTGTCGTCTGGGTACAGACAATGGCCGACATTCTGTATCCTGGCCGACATTCTGTATCCTGAGGGTGGGCTGCTGGAAGCGAGTCAGTCTCCTTTTGGGACTCAGGGGGGAGAGCCCAGGGCTCTGGATTCCCCAAGATGGACTTTGCTGAGTTTCTGTGCTAACAATATCTATTCTACGCTGTGTCCCAGTTGACTAATAAACCCTTCTGTTTTACAATGCTGGCTGAGAGTCACTATTCACTGTGAAGTTGGGGCGCATGGCCCATCTGAGGGGGGTGTTATAAGGCTTCCCATGGTATCTCATTCAGGCAGACTCACTGTGGGGAGCACACAGTGGAAAAACAGGAGTGCTGAACGCTCCGAGGTCAGACCCAGGAGGCGCTGAAACCAAGGAGGCTTGCCCTAGTGGGAGTGTGCCTGGAGGGGTTGTCACACTACACAAGAGGGGTCCCATCTGAACTTCATTCTAATGGTTCCAAGAGCACCGAGGCTGCCCACTCCATGACAAAACCATGATAGGCGTCTCAGTGTGATAGATGGATAGATAGATAATGATCTCTGGAACTATAATGCATCAAAAGGTACCAAATAATTTTATAACCATAAAATAATATATTTCTTTTTGCCACAAGGAGTCAACCTGAAAAAGCCCTCTTCCCAAATCCAGAATTATTTTATAACTTTATGGGCAATAATAAACTACGTACTGTCTGAGCCCATCACAAGTATTTATTTATTTATTTGCCATGACAACACACCTCTGAGCAGGAGCTCTGAAACAATTCTTATAGTGGGGGTGCTGAGAGCCATTGAACCAAACTGTAAACCCTGCACCTATGCCTCCGAGGTAGATCAGTATTTGTGACAAAATATGACCATAGGTATTAATGCATACTTCGAGGTGTAGCCCAAACCATGATTTATGTCCTTGACTTCCAAGATGATGAGTTAGGCTAACAAAGAGGAACAGAGAGTTCCAACTTCCTCACCTACCCCAGGCTAATGTTTACACCCATAGAGACTGATGACCAAACAATGGTACTGCCATCATCATGGGGGTGTTCTTTTGGGTAGATCTTGGTGGATGCTATGGCTGACTAGAAAATCATAGTTTGACTAGCATGGGTCAAAGAGAAGAAAGGTGAGAGACCCTCACCAACTAGCGATGAGAAAGGTAGAATAGGGCAAGCTCCCAATGGGGAGTCAATGGACTGGCCTGGTGAATGTAACATGGCCAAGATCTGTTCCTGTAATTTCAGAGGAAGCCTTAGTTAGTAGTGCAGTGTAAGACGGGATGAGACTATATATGGGTATTTAAAATCCTTTTTCTAGCAGATAAATAAAAATATTGTAAGGATGTGGTTGATCAATATATTACCGTTCACAGGTTCCCAAAGGGAAGAAATGCAGGTGTCCAAAACCCGGTCAAAGCACACCTAACCTCCTCCTCCTCCTCATGGGTTAGGCGTGCTTTGAGAACACCTACCAGATTAGGCGAGATAGGCAGAGGAAAGGTTTCTTTGTGAATCCCACCTGGATTTAGGCACAAGCTGCCTCAAGACTGAGGTATCTGTGCGCATGCCACTGGCAGATGTTTAGGGACTTTAGGTGCCTTTAGGGTTAGGCAGAGTGGGGGTCCACAGGATCTCAGTGGCACTTCAGTGTTGGACTTAGGCCCCTACAGTGGCAGTAAAGTGTCTAAGTCCCTTAGTGGATCTACTTTCAAAGGCAACTTTGAAAATCCCAGTTTAAGTGAATTGTCCAAGGTAACGTTGTGAGCTCACTCACCTCCCAGAGCCCAGTATATAACCCAGGGGTCCTGACTCCCAGGTTCTCCTGTTCTGACCACTAAATTAGAGTCTCCTCCCAAAACTGGGAATAGAGCCTAGGAATCTGAGCTTTCAAGTCCCCCTGTAGCTCTACCCACTAGACCCCACTCCTCTTCCAGAGCAAGGGATAGAACCGAGGCATCCTGACACTCAGGCTCTGTGTTCTAACCACTAGGCAATATTTCCTTTCCCTTGCCCCATCCATTGGGTCATCACAACTCAATTAATTATCTGATTTTTAAGCAAGTTTATGTTGTATTTTCAGCTCTGAGATTTTAACCCCAGAAGTCATTAAGAAACACTGTTCCAGCACCCCTGCCGTACACACAGGATAGCTTAATCAAACTCAGTGCAGGGGTGTTGGGGTGAAATTCTCTGGCCGGGGTTAACAGGAAGTGAGACTAAATGATGTAATGTCCCCTTCTTGCCTTAAACTTTATGAATCGCTAGTAGCCTTGCCGTCCTCCCAGAGAAGTGCGGGGATACACCCCCCGAGGGGTGGGCTGGGCAGAGATGCTGATTCTCTGGGAGTTGCTCGCTAAACCCAGGAATGAGGGCCAAAACCTCTCGGCTGCCTGTTTCTCTCCTGGAGCGCTGGCCATTGCATGTTACTGGCCAGATCCCTTGTGCGAGCTGAGCGGGGCTGTCAAGGCTGAATCCCCACTCTGACACTTCGGGTGCAGAAGGTGGGGGCCCGCAAGGATTCTAAAAATTAATACTTGCCACTCCAGGCTTGTATTAAACTCCCAAGGTTACAGCTTCTCTCTGACCTTGGCTTGGTAAACGCTACCACCACCCAAATGTGAAAAAACCCCTTGGACCCAGGAAGGAGCACTTGGGAATTCCTCCCTGTGGGGTACCCTCAAGCCTTTTCACCCCCCTCTGGGGAAGAGCTGAGAAAGAAAACAAAGGAAATTAGCTGTTGCTACCAGCTAATCAAACAACATGCACAAACCTCTTAGGACACCAAAAATCCAATCCTGTTCTTAAAAAAGGTAAATTTGATTAAAAACAAAAAGAAAGAAAATATATCTGGAACTTAGGTTTTTGCTAGATTTTAAAAGAACAAATTCCAAAAATTAAGCACCCAAAATATCTTTCTTGGGGGTTCATCTTAAAGGTTACAAACAAACAAAAGCATCTGGGATTAGCACAGAGAAGTCCACAAGCCTTAAAAAATAAACAGAAATAAACCTAATCACATCTTTCTAAACATTCCTAATTTACTCACATATTTAGGGGTTTCAAATAAGTAATTTTAGGTATAATTTGATGATTTCTCATACCTGGCTTAAAGCTGATTATAGCTTAGTTATAGCCCTGGTTTTGTTCTTTTCCCTGCTCCCCAGAGAACAACCTCAGGCACAAAGGGAAAACTTCCTTCCCAATTTTAAAAAGTTCTAGCCTTCCCACTGGCTCTTTTGGTCAGGTGCTCCTTTCCTTTACCTGGGGGACTTTTTTAACCCTTTACAGGTAAAGCAAGCAGAGAACAGCTACCAAGAGGGATTTGAGAGCTAACTGGCTGGCTGGATGTCCATAAAAGGGAGCTAATCCCCCACCCCTACATTTATCACAGGGGCTAACGGAGGAGTGGGTGAGAGCGATAAGGCCTGGGTTCTCTGTCCTGCGCAGGAGGGAGCGGAGAGATAAGGAAAAACAATNAGCTAACTGGCTGGCTGGATGTCCATAAAAGGGAGCTAATCCCCCACCCCTACATTTATCACAGGGGCTAACGGAGGAGTGGGTGAGAGCGATAAGGCCTGGGTTCTCTGTCCTGCGCAGGAGGGAGCGGAGAGATAAGGAAAAACAATTGTCATCCTGCCCCCTGCCTCAGATCACCGCCTCGGCTCAGCCATCCTGGTCTCCCTGATCCATTCCCTGCCTCCAAATCAGGCCCTCAGCACAGCTAGTTGATCTGTGGGGCATGGAAGGGAGCGGGCAGACCAGGCTGGCTGGGCCGAGGGGCTGATCCGGGGCAGGGAAGGGAGCAGGAAGACAAGGCTGGCTGAGCCGAGGGGTTGATCCGGGGGCAGGGAAGGGAGTGAGGAGACCAGGCTGACTAGACTGAGGGGCTGATCCAGGAACATGGAAATGAGTGGGAAGACGAGGCTGGCTTGGTCGAGGGTCTGATCAGGGGGCACAGCAGGGAGTGGGGAGACCAGGCTGGCTGGGCAGAGGGGCTGATCCAGGGGTAGGGAAGGTGTTGTACCATGGGTACTGTGCTATATAATTGGTTATGTTTTGGCTATATACAGTGTATGTTTTATAGTAAGAATTAAGGTATTAGAATAAATGAATAGGATAGTGGATACTAGTATTAGCCATTTTCTTTTTATGCCTTGTAAGTAACAGACAGGATTTTGTCTGTGTCTATGTTAATTAGATTAGAGGAATTTCAGAGGCCCAGACCCCAATGTGGGAAAGGACAGTTACAAGATTTAGTAAGGTCTAATTTATGATGCCTTTCTTGTTCAACATAAAACACTGCTATTTGTTACCTTTTGAAGGTCTTGTCAAAGAATTGTTTGTGTGAATGACGAATGTTTGCATCAGGGATAAGGTGTGAAGGCCATTTTTGAAGCCAGATGGCCAAGGGAGGAGGAGTGAAGAAACTGAAGAGACTGAAGAGATTCAGAGACCCATCAACGCGCATCCATGGTTGAGGAGGGACAGACTGACGACTCTGAGGTGAAGGCTGGCATCCTTAAAACACAAGAGAATTGATTAAATCGAAACCAGACAGGATGACCCTCTCGGAGGTGTTTTGGTCCATCAAAAGATAACACCAATTAAGGAGAAACAGAGAGTCCTGTGGCACCTTTAAGATTAACAGAAATATTGGAGCATAAGCTTTC